>NW_025780374.1:0-50991 GCF_021130785.1 Homalodisca vitripennis | reverse complement strand
ACCTTAGAAAAACACACAATAACCAAGAGCAATATAAAAGCTACAAAATAAGAAGAATATTATAATGTAGTGACGGACCTGTCACAGTGAACTGTCTCCGCCACTTAGTTATTAAGAAAAATATCTAAATTGAATATCTAAGATAAATATTTGTGTAATTTAAAATTTAGTTTTTCCTTTTTTTAAGTTGTTCATTACGATGGTTATTAAGAAGGTTTGAACGTATAGTTGGACTATCGTACATCTAGGATCGAAACGTAGTTTTATACTTTTTTGTAACATACAACTATGGCAAATATCTTAAATGATATTTTAGTTTGAATTAGTTGTTTTTGCGGCATAATAATTATTACTTTATATACTTGTATATTCTAATACTTTTACTACATGTTAATGCTAGAAATAAATATAAATTTCGTAGATGATAAATATATGTTTCCAAAACTAATCTCCTAACTATTCCTCCTCTAAGAGTAGAAGTGTCTTTTACACTCATTTATAATAAACAAAACTGTATAGATCTCGTAAATGTTTTATTAAATTAAAGAACTGACGTTTCCTGAATTTGTCACATTCACAAATTAGGTTCTTCACTTTAATTATACCTCGTGTAGCCACACACCAGTTGTAGTAAAGCTTAAAAATATTTTTTCTAAAAAAGATCTAATGAGGAGATGGAGATCAATTTCCAGCTAATCCAGTTTCACAAAGTAACGCTTCTCAAATAAACATAAATTATCCCACAGAATCTTGAAAATTATTTTTGGTATATTTGATTTATCTAAGAGGAGTTTTAAACATGGCAAAAAGCAACGAGGTTTGCCAAGATGTATTTTTTCTAGCTATTGGTACAATTTACCTCGTGGATGCTAAGAAACATTTCAGCTTAACAGTACGGAAAGAGTCAAGATGGTTAGCTTAATAATCCTCTACATCAGGATTTCTCAACTTTTCAGGCTTTGTGGCCTTTCTTAGTACACTGACATTTGGTCACGCCTCCCTTTTGCCAAAAACACCTTGTGTAGTCAAAAACAAGTATTAAAAATTTAAATTTGTAGGTTAGGGTATATGTTGAACTTGCACGTTAAAAATTAAATATTTTATAACTATTTTTACAAAAAAGTTTAATATTATGCTTTAAATGCTTTTTGTTATCATACAGTATAAAGATACATTTACTGCCAATAGTGTTTTTTATTAGATAAATGAAATACAGAACTAAAAATATCGATCGTTAATGAAGCTAAAATATCGGTCACTTCGTAGCTTAGTAAGAAGGTTGGAGTTTTTTTTTACAATTTTTAAATATTTTTTGTTGTAACTGTGACAAAGAACATAAATAAATAAAATAAATAAATAAGGCCTTTATTCTTGAGCGGATTTCAGTTTACAATCTGTTTTACAAATCGACTCACGTCAAACTAATCATAACAGTACAATTCGTATTTTAAAACTGTGACACCCAAATATTGCGTGCTGGTAATTTACATAGAAAATTCATACTTAAACAACAATACATCATTAAGGTACCTATACAGTATTAACTTCTTTTTTGAAAGTTTTAACAGACAAAGTCTTTATAACTGGTGGTAAGGCATTGTACTCCTGGGGTCCAAAGTACGAGAAGGACCTTTTTGTAGCCTCCAACCGCACACGCGCGGCAGTTGCAGCTTGTCGTCCCTGTCGAGTGTGCCGTTCTCTTAGAGTCGCTCGCGCCACTAGTTTCCGTCTCAGGTAAGAGGGTTCACCAGTTACCAAAACCTTATGCACCAATGTCACAGTTTGGAGCCTACAAATATCTTGAACAGAGTGTAAATTTGCTCTTTTGCGATAAGGTGAGATGTGGTCAAATTTTGTTAGATTATAAACAAACCTCAGCGCACTGTTCTGTATCCGTGCAAGGATGACATTTGCCTCTTGAGTTAAGCAGCTACCAAACACTGGAAGGGGCGTAATATATTGAAGGAAAATACCAGAGAATTTACAATATGCAGCTTTGAAAGCATTGGAATTAACGCTCTGTATCTATTTCAAAAACTCTCAATTTACACATTGCACGTTGAGAAATCAATTCAACATGTTTTAAGAAAGTTTAGCTGATTGTTAATTATAATTCCCAGGAACTCTAACAAAAACACGATCCTCCAAACAAATACCCTCAACAGAAACAGAGAGAGTACTCCTGTTCATGGTCTCTTTAATGGATGGTGAGCAAAAATGCACCACAGAACACTTATCTGCATTCAACTTTAGGCCAATGTCCCTCCGACCACTCTTTAACCCTACGCAGATCAGCATTGAAACACTGCACCGCTTCATGGACACCTGGAGGTGGATATGTTAGAAGCATCTGAGAGTCATCCGCATAGGAGTAGAGTGAACACGAGGACAATGCAAGTTCAATATCAGCAGTAATATAAAATGAACATAACAGGGCCCTAAACATGACCCTTGAGGAACCCCTGTATCCTTTGACAGCGAGGAAGAGCAGTTTTCTTTTACCTTCGTCACCTGACTCCCGTCCGCTCAAATATGAGCCAAACCATTTTATAGCGATTTCATTAAAACTATAGAAATTTAATTTGGCAAGAAACAGTTCATAATTCCACTGAGTCGAACGCTTCAGAGAAATCAAGCCTCGCCAAAAATACTTCCAAAACCTTTATCTTTCGCTACAATGCAGCTCATCCATAATGTTTTATCAAGGCGGAGGTAGTGCTGAAAGACTTCCTAAAACCAGACCGATGTACAGGAAAGAATATTTTCAGCCTCAATGAAAGCTTGTCAACTTGATTCACCACTACCTTCTCAAGGATTTTTTGAAATGGCCGGAAGGATCGATATCGGCCTAAATTGGGCAATCACACTTGGATTCTTTATTTTGGGTATGGGCGTGACAAGACTTTTGCTTCCGGCATGATGGAAAACACCCAGAAGCAAGGGAACAGGTTAACCAAATGCGTAATAGCTCCCAAGCAATATGGGCTCATGGCTTTCACTAGCCCTGATAGATATTCCATCAGTCCCCACAGCCACTGACGTAATGTTATTCATTATGCATTTGATTTTCACCCTCAGTAACTGGCACAAAATTGAAACCATGCGCTAGATCCTCACAAACATTGTTTCTGTAGAAATTCAGTTTCTCCCGCTTCCACCACCCATGCCTGCAAAGTACCTGTTGAGGTCATCAGCTGAGAATCTTATATCGTCACTATTACGGTCATTTTTCCAGCACTCCACCGGACCGTAAAAACACCCCAGAATGATTTAGAGTCCTTACAATTCAGCTTGTCGTGAAAGTAATTTCGTTTTGCTCTTCTGATGGCGCAGTTCAATTTATTTCGTGAATTACAGTACAACGTTCTAGCAGCCGAAACATCACTATCATGCAGTCTGGCGTTTGAAATAATTTTTTTCTTTTGTGAGCTCTCTTATCTCGTCACTCCGCCATGGGGCTTTCTTCTTGGTGACTCGCTTTCTTGTTAACGGTACGCAGGTGTCAAGCAGTTGGACAATGTAGGTTGTTAACAATTGACTAACTTCCTCGACCGAGGTCTTTGTCTCAATATCATCCCAATCAATACGTGACAATAAAGAAACATAAAGAGACACATCGAAATTGAAAAAATTTCGATAAGTTATAAATTTCTCCTTTGGCCTATTGTTGCCATACCTGAGATCACAATATACCAGGTGGTGGTCCGTAATTTGTTTTACGTCTTGAATCAAGAATTTTGGACGTTTCCACTAAAACCAACTTTGACTATGTCTAGACCTTTATTCACAACAATATGGTCGATCAATGTCGAAGAGCTCTCGGTGACACGAGTGGGCTCTGTTATTAATTGTACCAACCCTAACGATTCATACAGGTTTTTCAGGAATCTACAATCGGCCTTACCAGTGTCCATAAGATTTACATTAATGTCACCCAACAAAACAACATCATCAACATCCAACATCTGATCAATAAACAAATGAATATAAAATATAACTCAGGGTGGAATATATAAACACAGGGTGGTTTATATACCACGCACACACACACAGCTTCTTGTTTCTCAAACTAAACTTACCACAGATATATTCTAAGCGACTATCAACATTGTTCAAATAAAAACCTGCGTCATTTGCAGATGATTTGCAACCAGGAGTGCCACTCCTCCACCAGCGGCTCCCGGGAGACCCTCAGCGCCCTGTCTGTCCTTGCGCCATAAAGAGTAAGCCATCTACAATGAAACAATCTGAGGAAACATCTGGAGTCAACCACGTCTCCGAGAGACCAAGAATGTCAAATTTGAAATCATCAATAACCGCACACAGCTCCTGAAAACCTGTGTTCATTGATCTCACATTTAAGTGCCCTACTCTGGAAAACAACTCGCCCCTCTGATGCCGTTTCCCGACTCCTTATGCTGAACAGAAGCCTGCGACACCACAGGATCAGCTCTAAAGTCGCCAGGAACTGCGGAAACCGGCGAACATCCACCTGGAAAAGTTTTTCTCTCGTGCAAACACCTGAAAATAAAATTCCCGAACCAGAAATTTCCTGCCCTATTTAAGCGACGACCATCACGAGCAAGGTGATACCCCCTCACCAGGCGGTTCGCGTCAACATAAGTGACATTAAAATTAATGCACATTACTTCTAGCTGTTCATTAAAATTACAAAGTGGTAGTGGTGCAATGTCTCGCCTAGTTAAAACACTACTCAAAATAATGTCAGAAATTAGAAAGTGTTTTTTTGCGGTACTCAACAGGTCCGCCATGCTATGAAGTGCCGCGCGCTTCCCCCAACCGCCATTGTACCCAGGTCGTCCGTTATAACCATCAACAAGATTATTGGTGCCAACATGAATATAAATAATTTTTGGCTGGTTTGGCACATACTTCAAAAGCTTTTGTTTAATATGCTCAATTTTTGCACCTGGATTGATATCTAAGGTGGCCCCATTTTTTCAAGCAGAGATTCCCAGCATATCGCAACAATGGGTCACCGATGACCAAGACATTCTTTAATGTCCCACCGCCAACCTGCCGATCAGTACCCCGCGACCGCTCAGGAGTACAACCCTCACTTACAAGTAATTGTTGGTGTTCACCGTTTGATCCCATTACAGAACATGAATAGGGTGAAGCCGGCTTTTCGGTTGACTCTGTTACTACATTTGCCCTCAATCGTTTTATTCGCTTAAAACTATTTCTAGACTGCGATTTCTGTTTAGGTTTTTCTCTCCATACACCTGATACATTTTTAATAACTCTAATATCATTTTTCACATGTTATATTATTTGAACCATCTAAAACATGATAACGATTTCTACATAGCGGCCCAGGCCTCTTTTTTTACACAGTATGTTTGGGATTTATGACTAGTAGTCTTATTTCGCTTTCGTTTGACAACATTCCATTCACTGGGATCTAAATTGTATGACTCATAGTTTTGGCTATTTTTACATTCAGGTTGTGTTTTACTTAAATCTACAGTTCTATTTACATTATTTACAGGCAATGATTCAACCTTGCTAGGGCTTGCACAACTCAGCAGGGGTAGCACTAAAGAACCATCAGACAGTCGGTCACTAGACTCCTCGTCAGCAGTAAAGTCTGGCGTAAAGAAGTTCCTGTACCAGTCCATGAAAGAAACATTGAGACGTGGGCCCCCGAGCACAAAACCCCTCAGTTACAAGTCTAGTGTTCACTAGCACACTTATACCGCATTCAAAACTGTTCTTTTGTTGCATACAGCTAATTTCAGTAAAGTTACATTCTTCCACCCCCAACTTTGAGGCCGTTAACTTAGCAGATAAATTATTTGACTGGTTTAGGGAATCAAAATGATAAGCTGCTCCCTCAGCAACATCCACAAATAACAAACTCCAGTGCGTCCCTGAGTCGTCTTTCAGGGTCGCGACGTTGTTACTAACACAACAGAAAACATAATGCGAAGATGAAAGGGACACCTGCGACAGAAGCGCCTTAGCATCATCTTCTGCCCCCAATTTTACCATGTGAACAAGAGTTGGGCCCAAAAATAAGATTTTACAAGGTAGATCAGAAAAGGCTTTTGCAAATGTTTCAAAGTATGAGTCTAGGACTCTATCGTCTACCCATCTATTCATTAGCCACGTTCCGGCTTCTGCCGATTTTAGTTGATTTTTCAATGTATTTACCAAAGAGGATAAATCTGCGTGCTTTCTGTTTAACTCTTCAATGTTACAATTAAGTTGTTTAATTAACATATCTTTTTCGGACTGCAATGCATTTACACATGAATAATCATTCATAAGTTCATCTAACTTAGGCCTAAGTTTACTAGAACTAGTTTTTAACATTAAGTTCTCACTTAAAATAGCGTCTTTCTCTTCTAAAATCATATCTTGAGCGTTCAAGGAGTCATTCAGCTCAGAACGTCTTTGACATTTCTCATCTTGGAGTTTTTTTTCCAAGGCACCAGTATGCAACTTTAAATGTTCATTTTCAGAATGTAAGGTTTGACTCAAAATATTTGAGTCATTCAGCTTTTTTAATAGTTCGCAAAAATCTGTTTCGAGCTCATCAAAATCTAAGTTGGGAAAATTTACTCGCAATCTTTTTAACTGCGTACATATACGAGTAATCACGCACTCAGTAGCGTGCCAAAACCCGTTGCGTCATTTAGAACAGCCTCAATTAATGAAAGCTGCGCTAAAGTTGAACGGGTATGAATCACCATGTCGCCCGATGCGGAGCGATGCACGGCGCAGGCAGCGATGTCAGGCGGGACGTATTCAGTCAGCGGCAGGCGCAGCAGTAAATGCTCCGTTCCGCCAGCCGTGAGTTGAGCAGGTACAGGTCAGGCAGGCCGTGCGCGTGGCAGCAGTGGTTCACCGCGGCGCATGCGCCACAGATCAGTTTCGCCGATCAACAGACCAGCTACCGTCCTACTGCATGCAGATCGATGATAATGTCGTAAGACAACCATCAGCAAAGTCAATATGCACCAACTACTCACAGTTCCGCCGATCGACGTTCAAGCAGATTTCGATCGTGCATAAATAACCAGTTCCAGACAGCACGAATACAACACCCAACAGTGAGTAAAAACCACTCTTAATTAATAAAATTTCAGACACATAATTTTGATTGTATTCTTCAGGCAATCAGTGCTGCCAACTCAACATCGTAGGTAACTTTCTACGTCCCGTCTTGCTTGACACTTTGACTTTAGATGGTACTGACTCACAGAGGTATGAGATAAATGAGCCAAAATATTTAAAGACCATGTTTTGAAACTCTCCAAAATGATTGAAAATCACATTGTATGTCTGTTGAATGTTCCTGAATTCAGTCAGGAAGTACATCCACATCGAATTTAAATGGATCTCTTCTATCTTAATTTGCCAGCTATTCGTGCAAATATCTGGAAAAATACTGTCCAATTTAAGTTTTTACTAGGTCTATGAATTTGTTGATTAATTTTAGTTCTAAATATATCTTCAACAGCTTCCTTGTTTTCAATTCGAAAACTTACAGTAGAGTAGGATTTATAACGTCTAGTCCGTATAGCGCCGTTCCTAAAAACAAGGTTATATTTAATGCAATAATAACTATACAGTCTTTTATTTTCGGTGACTGGCCATTTTAGGCATACTAAAACAACATTGTACAACATGCCTGTCCCCAGTGCTTAATTCCTAAAATTTTAGGTGTGGGAACTCTTAAAGCGGGAAGCTCAGACCGGTGGGTATGGAATACACCCCAGGAAGGAGGGGGGCCCTCATCCAGGAAAACTTTTGAAAATTATAACTGTAAACCTTTGTTTTTAGGCCACCCAGACATAATAATACATTCATTTTTATAAAATACCAAGTGATATTTTAATGCTGTTTATTTTCTTTAAGGTGCTTGATTAGGATGTAAGGAAATAAAAACATGAATTTAAATTATTGAGTTTACTCTCTACTCTACTCTACTCCATTAACACCTTGTTGCCTACTTTAAATTTCCCAGAAATATTTGGTTTGATTTCATTGACCATTTTGTTTGAATCAATGAAGCTCGCCAATATTATTTTTTTAATGAATGGTAAAAAAAAACAAATTGAGCCTTATTCACAGTTTTATTTATACACATTACAGTAGTATTAATAATACATATTAATATGTAAATGGATGTTTGTTAATATAACAGCTTTTTTACAAGTTTGCATATTTTACAAAAAAATTGCATACCTTATGGGTACAAAACAATATTAATACATTCAAAATAAACCAACTTCTTGGAAAGGAAAAGGAAGCGTTTAATTACACACAAAATAAATGACACACAGAGTGGAGTAACACGGTTTCATTTTTTAAAATTTAGTGTAGTTTTAAAAAGTTAAGGTTGATTATTTTATTTGCTTATTAGTTATTATAACAAATATGTACGGATTTGTAGTATAATATTGTAAGGCAATGCCAAGACTGTTGGTAAACTTAGTTTTAGTTGTTTGTTAATATTTTAAAGTGAAAACTACAAAAGAAACAAAACAACAATACACAAAACTAACTGTAAGTACAAAAAAGAACTCAGAAACTTGAGTTCAGAACACAACTATAAGTTAGGCATAGGCTAGTTATTTTAATGAAAACTTAATGTTCTGAAATTCTAAAAGATATTTAAAAAACAGATTTAGGAAAAAAGTTCCCACAATGCAATGCTGTCTTCATGGTAAGTTTTCTGCCCTCGTTGTTTTGACTTGGTGTCAAGTGCAGAATGGTGTCCCTTCGCCAGCCAGGTTTTCACGTGTCGCTCGGGATTGTATCTAGCCACAGGAGGTCCTAGGAGCCTGATACGCAATAAATCGCAAACAGTGCTAATGTAGAGTGAAGATCTAAGAGGAGACATAATTAGATTCATTGCAGAAAACCCACGTTCACATTCAGCACTAGACACTGCAATACTATTTATGATGGAAATCAGTTTCTTTAACGACGGCGGTTGCTCTAGAATAGTAGGTTTCTCTCCACTTAACATAGGCTTCAGTCCCTGCTTGAAGTGTCTGAAGTCTCTAATTATATCCTGAGAGCTGCTAATCTTAAATCTATCGCAGATTCGCTGGATCTCACATTCTCCGTAGGTGATGGATAAGTCTTTTGGCCAATACATGGGGTGGATCACTTTGATGTCATTCATGATTTTGGTGTAGTGTTCAGCCGCATTTGAAGATGATGATAGCAACCTTGAAGTCAAGTTGTTAGCGAGGCTCCGATAGAACTGTTTTTCTGGAATACTGGGTATCTTGGATCTTACACAAAGTTTAACATCTTGAAACATCAAATCGTCAATAGCAATTTTAGCTTCCACTGAACGTCTACCCATGTTTTCAACTCGGTTTTCAAACACTTTGATTAACAGTGTTACATCACTGTGGGCTTGGATAAGGTTGAGGCTTGATTTTTGAAGCTGTAAGGACAAATCCGATAACTCTTCTAGAGCATCGAACATCAATGCCAGGTTGTGTACAAAAGTTGTAGAATATAATGTACTACAAAGCCCTTTGTAAGTTGAACGTTGCTTCGAGTCCCTTTGTTTGTCTTCAGATGCTTCAATGAAATGATTGTACAAAGCTTTAAAATCTGTCCAAACTGCTTTCAACCGCCATTAAGCTGGAGGCTACCCAACGAGTATCTAAAACACGGCCGATTTTCAACATTTGCTCCTCTAGTCCTTTAGCAACTTCTGCCAACTCCCTGCTGTTTTTCGGTGAACAACTAAACATGTTTCTAATTTTATCCATGAATATCTTAAAATGATTGATTCCAGCTACTTCTTCTATGGAATCGTGCACGGCAAGCTCTAAACGATGGTTCAAACAATGCCAAATGAACAAGTTGGGGAACGTTTCAGTAAGCTGTATAGCAAGGCCAGATTTCTTGCCTAGTAGCACTGAAGCACCATCACAAGTTAGAGCAATCATATGGTCTTTCATGAATTCAAAGCTTAGACCTAATGCTTGTAACTGATTTAAAAGTTCTTGTAATATACCAGCTGATGTTGTGCTATTTAGCTCAAAAAGTGTTAAGAACACTGTCATAGGGTTTTGCATTCCCTTTAGAACAGTTCTGATATAAACCACCAAAACATTTTTGTTTGAAACTGAAGTGGCTTCATCCAAAAGCAGGGAAAATTTAGAGTCTGACTTGATTAGGCCATTTATCAAGTCTGATTTCATTTCATCAGAAATATGATGAATTATATTGGAGCAAGCAACATTTGAATGTAGGATTCGCCCCATATCTAAGCCATTCATTATTTGAAGATCAATTTCAGTTTCAAATTCAAAAAATGGCCTATTTAGTTTAGCTTGCTTATAAGCCGTGCGGAAAATGCGCTCAGTTACAATCTGCTGCTCTTTATGCATAGAAGCAACAGCTTTTTTCATTGTATCTTTCTTAGCTTCAATGAGTATTTTTTCAGCTAAAGAATGAGCTCGAGACCCACGGTGTAAAAATATCTTTTTCCTAGGATTGCTGGTCTTTTTTATTGTTTCCATAAGCGGTAACAGTTCCTAAAACCCACTCTTCGCTAATCTTTAGGCCCTTCGTTTTCTCTGCACCTAGAGTACTCACACTACGGCAAACGTTGCAACCTAGTTCTCTGTTCACAATTAACCATGGATTTTTAGCTTTAAATTCAACAATTTGTTCTTCAGACCAACAAACTGGCTGTTTACCCCTATTAACAAAATCATTATTTTCATTACTAACCTTAGCTTCGTCTGCATCAGATCCCAAACCCACCAACCTGGATACTATTTTGACCGACGAGGAAGTCGAAGGGGAATGGTAATCGCAATTATCCTCATTGATCCCGATTGCGTCTTCTTTTTTATCTTGATCAACAATTGAAGTTGTAGTCAATGCTTCCGAACTGCAGTTCTCATTATTCGCATAACCTTTTTGTTTCTTAGGGTTAGGTTTAAAGAAATCAACAATTTTTCTGGTAGTCATAGTCAATTAGGAAACTATTTAGTTGCACCAGCACTAATAAGCATAAACACGAACACAATCAACTACCTGCACCTCAAAAACGAACTTAAGCGTGATGGGATGCGATGCAACTTGTAACTTAAACGCGAAACACACCAAGGTCAAGTCAACTAGTCAACACACTTGTGATCACTGGGGCGGTGGCGCGGTGAAGGAATGGAGGGGGAAAGGAAGGGGGTGGGGTGGGTATTGCTTTGTTATTGAGAGGCGCAGCCGCGCATGCGCGAACTAGGATGACTCGCCCGTCACCTTCCTCCTGCCTGATTCCGTGCAAGACTCATCACAGCACAGCTCACAACTGCTTGAACGGGCGCTTACTATCTGCTTACGAGTCACTCGCAAACAAAGCATAGCATAATATTGATCCTACCTACAATTTTTTTTTAACTAAAACTTGTACTCGTAGTTTTAAAAGCGTTCCCTTGCGTTCCGGCACTCTTGGGAGGTAAGGGACGCCGTTCCCTTTCGTTCCCACTGAAATTAACCACTGCCTGTCCCACGTTTTATGTTTGCTGGTCCAGCAAACTGCAGTACACTACTAACAAACTCTCTGCACGCCTCGATCCCTTTCCAAAACATCTCAAAATTGCTCACATAAATTCCCAATCCCTTCTAGGACATATTGATGAGGTCAATTCAATATTCCGGTATAATAATTTTGACTTAATAGGTATTTCAGAGACTTGGCTTAAGCCGGTAGTTTTGTGTCATGAAGTAGCGCTCCCTGGTTTTTCACTCTTGCGGAATGACAGGATTAATAAAAAAGGCGGTGGAGTTGCGCTTTATGTGCGGGTGGGTTTGAAATACAGCTAAGCCTGAATTTATGCTAGTTGAAATTTTATTTCCAGGTTATGAGCATCTCCTGTTAGGGATCTGCTACCGGCCTCCGAAGGTAGGATTCATGGTCGATTTCGAAAATGCTCTCTTGCGCTACATGCCGACCTAGACTCGTGTCTTGGTGATGGGGGACCTGAACACAGACCTTCTAATGACTAGACGTAACTATGACTACAATCAACTGACTACTATGTTTGACTCGTGCAATCTGACTATACTGCCATTGAATCCCACACATCACACTGCTACTTCCCATACCCTACTCGACCTTATGGTGGTCAGTGATCCTTCCGAGGTCCTCCTTTATGGGCAGCTTCCAGTCCCTGGCATCTCACATCATGACCTCATATACTGTGTTCTAAAAACTAAAAATCCTAGTGTTAAGTCTTTGTTTATAACCTACAGATATTTTAAAAATATTGATGAATGTTCTTTTGCTTGTGATATTGAAAATACGCCTTGGGAGTCCATTACCCACCTTGAAACAGTCGATGAAATGGTTGACAGGTTTAATTCCTTTGTTTTGGGTCTATATGATAAGCACGCTCCATTAATTACAAGGAGAGTTTCTAAGAAGCGCTCCGTCCCCTGGTTAACACCTGCTATACGCAGTCTTATGGCTCAGCGCGACTCTTTGTACCGCAGAGCTCGTAGAACTAATGACCCAGACATCCTCACTCAGTATCGTCAGCTCCGCAATAGAGTTAAACAAGACCTGCGTAACTCTCGGCTGCGATATATTCACAGTTTGTTTCCTGATAAAAGATTCTCATCCACCGAAATGTGGCGGAATGTTAAATCTTTAGGCATGGGCAAGCAGAAAACGGATATTCACTGCAATATACCATTAAATGAACTTAATGATTTTTTTTTATTACTGCATCACAATCAATTAATCCAAATGCTATTGAATCATTTCTGCAAGAACTAGACAACCAACCTCCACCCATCTTCCCATATGAGAAATTCACTTTTCAACATATCCTCCAGGTTGACACTCTACGAGCTATAAACAGGATTAAAAGTAATGCCACCGGAACTGATAAAATATCTATTAAGATGCTGAAAATGATCCTTTATGCCGTGCTTCCTGTGGTGACTGTTATATATAACAAATTTTTAACCACTGGAGTTTTTCCTGAACATTGGAAGTCTGCCCTTATCCGTCCAACAAATAACATTTCTTCTCCCACTGAAGCAAAAGATTTCAGGCCAATCAGCATTCTCCCTGCTCTTTCAAAGGGTTTGGAAAGAATAGTGCACTGTCAAATTTCAATATTCCTAAAAGAAAATAATATTTTTAATAAGTTTCAATCAGGATTTCGATCAAATCATAGCACTGAAACGGCGCTTCTCAGTGTTACTGATGACATTCGCCAAGCGATGGATAGAAGTCAGTGCACTATTATGGCATTGTTTGATTTCTCCAAGGCATTTGACTGTGTTATATTCGGTTTGTTGTTGAGAAAGCTGCGTGCTTTAGGATTTTCCGAGGTTAGTATTATCTGGATTAAATCTTATCTCTCGAATCGGCGGCAGTGTGTAAGTGTGGCTGACACAGTATCTGACTACAGGATTCTCACTGGTGGTGTGCCGCAAGGTTCAATACTGGGACCTCTTTTATTTTTACTCTACGTAACTGATATTTGTACAGTACTTACATTCACTAGATATCACATGTACGCTGACGATTTACAAATTTACGCCCACTGTGGGGTCCGTGATATACAAACGACAATACGCAACATAAACTTTGACATTCAAAAACTTGTGGAATGGACAACGAAACACGGACTGAAGCTTAACGAAAACAAAACCCAAACGATTATCATCTCTCACTCACGACTAAAGAACTATATAGACACAAATAATATGCCCAAAATTACTGTAAACAACGTTTCTCTTCCGTACTGTGACAAAGTGAAAAATTTTGGTCTAACTATGAACACAACTCTTGGATGGTGTGATGCTGTTGTGGGCATCTGTAAGAAGGTGTTTGCTTCAGTTCACTCTCTAAAGAGGATGCAGCACTTCTTGCCAGAACGTGTGAAACTTTTACTGGTAAAAACACTGATTTTTCCTCATTTTTCATATTGTAACTCTATAATCAATGATATGACTGTGGATTTGGCTAACAAATTGCAGCGATGCCAAAATTACAGTTTACGTTTTGTATTTGATCTAAGACGTGACAACCATATAACGCATATCTATATTCAAAATTTAATTCTAAAATTGGCAGATACAAGATTATTAAAAATTTTTATTTTGGTGTATTCTAGTCTTAACTCTGGAGAGCCTATATATCTGACTGACAAATTCAAATTGATCTCTGAAACAAGCGCAAGAGAGACAAGAATGGCCTCATCAATTCTTCTTATTCCCCGCCATCGAACCTCAACTTACAACAAATCATTTGTCGTTACTGCTTGTCGAGCTTGGAATTCCCTTCCTAACCATATTAAGTGAGTAGGGAGTCGAAACCGGTTTGCAGCCTTACTGAAAGCTAAATTGCTAGAAACGATGTCAGCGATGGGTTAGTTGGGGTAGGTTTTGGAGGACGGATAAGGTGCTAGTGAATGTGTGTATGAATTTATTGTAGGAATGTATGTGTACTAAATTCTTAAAGATACCTTTATGATATAATTTTGTTTTATTTTAAATGTAGTAGTTTTATTTTACTTAAGTTCTATATTATTATATTAGGGTTAATTGTAAGACAGGGCCTTATGGCCCTAAATTCGCCCTTTTGTATGTATAATACAAATAAAGTCATTTGAATTTGAAATAAAACAAACCATGCAAGCATCAAGAATCACTTAATAAACAAACTGGTACATAATCATTAGGAGAATTGTTTGCAATCCGTGTTTTCCAACATGTTCCTATCATTCTAACACTGACGCCTCCCCAACGGGGCGCGCCCCCCAGCGGTTTAAAACTTCTGCTCTACGTAATGCATATTGGCAATGCTTTTGAGCTTACAAAAAAACTCAAGTATTCCCTTCTATATTTTCAAAGTGGGTACACGATCATTGTTAAAATTATTTTCTATTACTTCATTTTATTTATATATATATATATATATATATATATATATATATATATATATATATACGAGTCGTATATATATATATATTTATTTATTTATATATATAATGATCGTATATTTCAATGGTCTAAAATTTCTGGCTAATACTGTTAACAATGTTAAATGCTACACTATTTGTGTAAACACTTTTACGTTGTAAAATTATTCGTGTTACATATCGGGGAAAATGAAATGTTTCAGAATCAATTTTTTGAAGCTTTTAATAGGCTACCAACGGACTTAATTCGCAATGTTAAATGCTTAAAATGACCACTAAGATAAGGAGTGAAAGCAAAACACCCATCACGTGTTCTAATGCCCAGACCAGAATAGGAGGATCAGAGATACGAATGAGCGCAGCCTGGTAAATGACTTTTAGTTCATACGTATTAAACATGTTTTGAGTGATTTGAGGCTACAGAAGAAAAAACTATATTTTTCATGAAAAACCACAAAAAGCACTTCCCATGAGAAAAACTTAAAATGTTATGTACCAAGTTAGTTGTAATCGTACATACTTAAAATTATACAATTGGATTTTTCACGATAAAGATGTTCTACCAACTGATGAATATATATATATATATATATATATATATATATATATATATATATACGAGTATATATATATGTGTAAATTTGAGTTTGACTTTAAATATTTCACTTAAACCTATAAAATATGAACTCTGACATAGTATAAACCTAAAATATACCTATTACCCTGTATAGACTAGATAGAACGCCCACATTTATTGCTGAGAATCTAAGGTCTGTAAAAGTTTTATTCCTCCAAACTGGCTTAACATAGTTCAATTGCTGCAGAAATTATGGATCGTATTAAATTGAATCTTATGGAAAATTGGAGAGAAATTTGAACTGCTTCACTCTCCAACCTAAGGGTCTGAACATACTGTTTCTTAAAGGAGTGTTTAGAATGTTAAAATTAGTATGCTAATAGTACCACTGAACAGGAAATTGCCTGCAAATCCGCAGGAAACTGCTAATACGTATATATTCAAACAAAGATAATGTTCAGTTTTTACATTTAGATCTAAAATACTTAAAATATTATAATGATTTCTATTATTTAAACATATATTCCTTATAAAATGAAATAGTGTTTCACGTGGTATAAAAATAACAAAGAAAATTTAATTACAATTTGTAAAATAAAATTAACTCATCTTATAGTAACTAGAATCATCTGAAACAATTATCTCAATAAAATGTATAATCAATAATGCATTTTAATGTTCATTGACGCTGTTTAGATACAACTTAACTTTAATAAACAATAATGTATAATGCACAAATTACAAATGTCGTAAATAAATAAACTCACTTTATTTTCTGATCCCCTTGATAAAGATTTTACACAATTCTCTCAGATGAATCAAAATCTACAAAGCCATTGAGACTCAAGGCGGCTCTTGTCGTTTCGTATTCATGGCTTGTTTCTCATTAGCCTCAAAGGGTAAAAAGGTTATACTACTTTTTTGAGCTCTTTACTTTATTTTTATGACTTTAATCCATCTACCATATTGCAATTACGATGAAGCAATAGTGTACATGTGATATTCTAATCACATGAAACCCAATAAAGGTATGTAGGTGTTTAAGATTGTGATTATTTCGTTTAATTGTACAATCTGTTCTCAATTCCACCGAAACAAGTTTCTGTTCTTCCGAAAGGAAGTTCCTTCTTTTACACCGGGTACTTAAATAACGTAATCGTTTAAATCCTATGGAATTGTAAATACCACAGAATTATTATTCTAATATATTTTTAATAGTTTTTACTTTTACATTTAGATCTTCAAGCTTTACTGCCATTCATGTATAATTATGTCAATAAATTAATTTTCCATGTCGTAAAAATCTAGCGATAAAAGTTCAATGAGCAAAATAAGTTTCTAAGTAAATGATGAATATCGTGTAACCTTATTCAAGACCATTTTTTGTCACTACCCATCCAAGCCTTATTGGAGTTTACGTTCTCTGAGACTAAAGATATCTTGAGCACTATTTTTG
This sequence comes from Homalodisca vitripennis, assembly GCF_021130785.1. Lineage (NCBI taxonomy): Eukaryota > Metazoa > Arthropoda > Insecta > Hemiptera > Cicadellidae > Homalodisca > Homalodisca vitripennis. The sequence continues at coordinate 34,013 of NW_025780374.1, read as the reverse complement.
TGTATTTATCAGATAATGTAAATCCATTGATTACGACGAGACTACCACTTCGTCCATGCTTATATGACATATAAACCCTTCTATTAACCGCCTTGACTTAGCTCATAAATGTTACAGCGTATTCAACTTGCTTGCTCTAAAGTCTTTTTATTTATTATATCAACTCATTGTAAGCAAGGGACATTTACAAACCAAAAGATAATTGATTCGAATCACGAACTAGAAGATTTTTTCCATTCATGGTGTATTCCTGTACACATATATTTAACTTACATATTTTATTTATAGAGACAAATGTGGATTTTTATTCACAAATAATACTTATAAATATATTTTTGCTATATTGACAATAAAACTTTAAACTATATTGTATATTGTAACTCAATGACGAAGAAATAGAGAAATCTCAATTTTAACAATATTATTATGTAGCCAGTTTTTTCATTTATTTAAAGGATTTTTTAATAAATTGTAGCATTACATTTCAAACACACACGTCACACTGGTGTACATTGTTCAAGTCAAAAGTATTCTTCTTCTTATACAGTCTGTAATATTTGATAAAAATGGGGTGGGGGTAGTTGGGCATCGATAATTATCACGGTTTAAGTCTTGATTTCGAAACAAAGTTAGCAGAAACGTAACAACGTTATTAGTATCTATTACAATGAGTTTCGCAGTAGTTGTTTCAGCTACTAAAGCCAATTTTGACAGTGATCAAAGGAAAAATGTCCTGTTTAAAGTATTAAAATATCCAGAATTTAGTAATAGTTAATATGTTTAAATAATGCCCTGTCAAGTAGGATTATACTTCCTATATTGTGGTGATAAAGATCGTCAAGAAGCACAGGTTTAGTTATATTTCTACGACAGCAAAAAATCATTACGAGGACGGATACGGATTCTATAGCATGCCAATAAGGACAAACCTCTTAGAATAACTTTAAAAGTCCATATTCTTCACAGACCCATGTTGTAAATTTTCACAGTTGTGAAAATATGGTAAAGCATAAAGTATTTGTATATACCCTATGTAAAAATTCTATGTAACATTTGGTGTTAGTTTTTACTAATTAATAATTACCAATATAGTCTCCCGGGTATTCAAAATCATTCAAAATATTATTTAAAATGAGTGCGCGTAGTGAAGAGGCTGCACTATATAATAGTCCGTAGGGTATGTATGATTACTTCTCTTTGTAAGGGGACTTCATATTCAACAACACGGTAGGTGCATCAAAGAGCTCTAATACAGTTTTTCAATATAACATTTGATTAATTTCGTTCCAATAATTCAAATACTAAAACAAAAACATGACTACTCTTAAATATATTAACATCTTTATGTAATTATCTTTCTTCCGTCATTAATAAACTTATAAAAGTCCATTCTTTTCAAGTAAGAAATGTTTTATTTTATTACTTTAAAAATATTAAAGGTTGTTTTTAAAGGCCTTCATATTTCTCATAATTTTTATATATGATATGATCTTGTATACAAATTTACAAAATTTAAATACACAACAAAAATGAATTTAGATTTTCTCCCACCAAAAGATTTTAAACTTCTATTTTGTTGTATTCTTATAGTGAAATATTGATTGATTTGTAAGGTTAATCTGGTTTTGACAACATTTTTATAAGATCAGATTAAAAATATTTATAATTCGTGAAAAAACATTACACATTAAACTTATATTATTTCACTAGTGAATGCTCAAGCTAAATTTAGTAAAGACAATATCGGCTGTTCATTCAGAGAAGTTGTGACATTATCAGTTTCTCAAGTATCAAAATACATAAACAATTGAATCAAAGTTTAAATTCTGGTAACTAAAAGCTGATTGCCATTAAAATGGGCCTGTTCTTTAGTGTATTGTTTTTAAATGCAAGAGATTTCCATTCAAAATATAATAAGATCTATTAACATTATTTGCGGAAAATAAGATATTATTTGTATGGTATTATCATATGTTTTATCATGAACTAGATCATTTATTCTTTCGTGAAATTATCTTGAAACATATAATCAATAAATAAAGCAATGGGTACTATGCATGCGACTACCATCATACCTGTACAATTTTACGTGAAAAGATTGCTAACACTAGCTATTTGAACTCTTCTAAGTGCATAAAAGTGATAGTTTCAAAAACAATATTTTTATACACCAGTTTTTTTGGAACTCACTAGTTTTCAAAACATGTTGTCTCATTTTTTTCTTCTGTTTTTATAACGTATTGATTTTCAATTTAATTTCATAAACATTTTGCAGTTATAAATTAGCGCACTGTTATAAATTTTGAGATCCTTCTGTTGTATTTCAGCCATCTGTAAAAATAAGACGTATCCATTATGACTACTAATAGAAGGTTAATCTTTAGTAGATGAAAAGGTCAGTGATGGTTGCAAAGGGCTTTGTTATGCAAATAGATCTATTAGCACAGTACGAAAGGGTGTATCGAGCCAGAAAACGATTTGTGTTGTAAACCACTCACCCGGGTCGGCAGCGCTAAGCGACTCGCGTGGCTTCCGCTGACGTCACACAGAGAGCGGAAATGTTGTTAACGAGTTTATGATATGAAAAGACTGAAAGGGTCACGCATTATTTTACCTTTATTGTTCAACAATAAGTGAGTGTTGTGATATATATCAGTAACATTTAAAAAACCTATTTGTTTATCAAATTTACTGTTTATTTTATATTTCATATTTTGTTTATTTTAAATAAATTAAGTGTAACTTTAAATAATCAAGTATGGTTCACTTTTATTTTAATCTCATTTTATTTTCATCAATATTCCCTCGATAGATTCATATCTGTCTGTCCAATCGAACGATATCCTAGGAACGAACTAACGTATAGACTTTAAATTGTAAAAGAAGATTCATCTCTATATAATTTGCACAAATGCAATATCGAGTCAATGTAGATGCATGCCACTCTATGGGTTTGACTGAACGTTATCGAATATTATTAGTTTAATCTTAGGGTTAACGAGAATATAAGTAACGAGAACATTGCAGAGTATATAAATTTGTACAGAAACTGAGTAAATTTTAATCTGAGACATGATTAAACGTGTAGCCTAATAAAATGACGTATATATTTAAATTTTGCAGGCAACCTCAGCGCAACTTCGAGACACGTGGTATAGCGCACTCGTAGGACAATAACCAACAGATAGGACAATATTTTATTTTATTTCGTTGGGTGTCCTTTTTACTAAATATTATAATTCCTTACAGATATTTTTACAAAAACTTATATTTACGTTTAGTTAAAAAAAAACACCGAATTTACGATAATGCACTCCACTGTCACCAAACTCTTATAGTCCCTAACAGGGCTGTCCGTCTGGAAATTTGAAAGTAAACTAAATCTCTCAAACAGTAGCCGTTGGGAAATCTTGATATCATGCTCAGAGTATCCTGAAAGTGAGTGCTTCCCATTGGTAATGAATGACCTCCTTCCTAAATTAGCCGAAGCTTAATCTCGGCTTCTAATACTGCTGTGGTCCAGAAGTTTTACCTATATATACATTGATTTTTAAGCACGGTGTTTTCTTATTTTTACCTCTTATAAAATTTATTTCTTTTGACCATATCGCATAGCTTTTTACACGTGGACATAATTAAGTATCGAGAATTTTTTATTTAAGAATTCCAAATTATTATTCCAACTTTCAAGTGATTTATTATAGTCATTGTTAAAGGTCAATATCTAAGGATGTTTAGCTTCTAACATATTCAGTGTTAAAAACCTTACGTACACTGAAAGCATCTTAGAATTACAGGATATAGCAAAAGATTAATTTGACAAAGTTGTGCGTAATAAAAGACATCGATGTGGTTAAGTTTATTATTAGATGCTTTCTTCATTCGCTCCGCTAATAAAACTGTTTTTCGAAATATATTTCAAACAGTGCAGTTTACTCATTACTACAGATAGCAAAACCTTTTTTTTTAATTAAATCTGCATGAAATGTCTTCTAATTTAATAATATTTTAAATGGAAAACCTTATAAAACTAACAAGCAAGAGTTGTAAAGTTCAAGTCAGTTTTTTTTATACAACGATAAATTTTTTAATTAATCTAAAAAGTAATTATTTCATGATTTCAAAAATACCAATGTGTTATACTTTAATCTTGGAGTCCAGGGAACAATTCATAAGAACCAGTTTTTGTATGGTTGCGTGGAGGAAATTGTATTCCACTTTTTGGATGGTTGCAATCAATTGTTTACTGAAATATAGAATATATCTGAAAAATACAGTCCAAAAATTACTGTTACACTAAAATGTTTGTGATTCTTTAGCATAATAATATGTTAGTTTATAATAAGTTATATCAAATTACATAACTTTATGTACGGTAAAAAGATTATGTCATAAAATGTTTTATACAACCCAAATAATTTTAAACGCAACTAAGTTTACTGAAACTTAAATAGAATGTAAAAATAACTTACTTGTTTTATTTAATAGAAATATTAACGTAAAGCCTCAGTTTTTTTTTTGTATAATTTAATATATAAAATGTGATAAATAAAGCACTTGCATCACACACACCTAACATTTTCCGCGTTGCTTTGCACTTCTACACTTTTTTTGTAAATAAAAATATCCAATGGTGCTGTCTTTTGAACGTGCGGGCTAGCCGACTCTTTAGTTAGAATAAAATAATCTGGGTTAAAGTTTAATTAGCCTTTTTATTCATGAGTATAATTATTTTTACATTTTTTAAATAAGAATGCATTTTTTCTTATCAGTCACACAAATATCTGTAACAATAATTTTTAGATCGACCTTGTCTGATAATTTCACATAATGTTTCACTAAGTCAATTCCAACACTATGTACAGTGATATACCAGTCAGGTTTACCAACCATCCGTGAAAGTGAAATTAAAAATTCCCTTCAAACAAACATACAAAAACAGGTTTTTATTATTTTATGAAACACACGAGAACATCTGTGGTATTATTAAATTAGTAAAAAATTTCAATTTTTCTTATGAAGTAAAACATGGGTTGTTTCATTAAAAGAAAATCTACACGAAACCTACACTTCCTGACTACTGAAATATTGTTTATTACATTATTTTAACACTAGAAGACATTTAATGCATATTTCATGTAAAAGTTTCAATGTAGGTACAAATAACAGATATGTGACAGTTTTAACATTTTGACAAAAAAGTTTTTGGCCACAACAAGTGAACAAAGCAACCATTAATCAACGTGACCACATTAATTATTGGTTGATGAAGTTATTACGCACAAATTTTGTACGTTTAATCTTTGCTGTGTGTCTAATAATTTTCAAGAACCCTTCAGTGCGCATAACATTTGGAACACATTGTAACGTAACAACTAATGGATTAAATAAATCCCAGTACATTTAGAATGTGTAATTTGAAATACGGAAATCCAATATATTTTGTCATGTGTTTTTCAATCAAATTCAAATCCTTCAATAGTGTTTTGGATTAGTCTATAACATATGACAAATCTTATGAACTATAATGTAAATTATATCAGTTATATTAATTTAAAGCAATTACTATATGCAGAGACTTTCGTACCATTAATGTCTCTCTTCGCGTGATATTCTAGTAGAATTCAATAGGAACTGTTTTATATACAGGGTGTACAGTTAAGTCCTTTTACGCATGGATATACCCCAAAAGGATTGAGATATCGATTTAAATCTTATATATATATATATATATATTCATATCTATTTTTACTTTACAATTGTTCATCATTTATTGTGTAGTTTACAAATTTATTATTAAGTTATTAACTAAAGCAAATTTTATGGTCCAATTAAAGCACATATCGTCGCTATGGTAGGATGGGTTTTAGTGGAAGATGAATGGGGCAAAACTCAACATTCGCATAGTAATACTTTTTGAAAAGTAAAGTGGTCCTAATTAAATTTTAACTTATTTCTCTTATCAAACTATGCGACTAATTTTTATTTATTTTCCCCTAATATTCGGTGGTACCAGTTAGTAATTTTTAGTTTACGATTTTAATTTATTTGGTATTTTGAATAGTATTCCACTTAACATTGAATAAATAATAACGGTTTTTGCTTATTTATCTTTGTAATAGTTAAGGTACACTATTTTAAAAGTTTCCTACAAGCGTCAAACAAAATAGACACTGCTTAGAAAAATATTTATCAAAGAAATGTATAAATGTTTGAAATAGTAATACCAAACATGTATACATATATTTAATACTAGTTGTATGGCAGAAAATTCCATTTGTTTAGTAAAGATATTATAATTATTCATGTTTAAAGGTAAAAGTTTAATCAACCTAATGTTTTATTCATCTGTATAAGTTACAACAGTTGTTTAAAAGCACAAAGCTATAGTTAAATGCTGTAAAATGGTTCTGAGTAAATGTTATATTAGATATAAACTTAGCCCTGCCTGGTCTGTGTTTTTCTTAGCTCCGACTACTGGAATAGCCCCTCAGGTTCTGTTTGTTTATGTCTACCAAAGTAAAGTTTACATTGGCGGTTCACCCGCGCTTTGTGAATAAAGCTCCAATGTATTTGGAAATGATTGCATATGTTTGTTTGATCTGTAAACGCTACTTATCTATTGGTATATTATTACACACAGGCTTGTTTTAGAGATTTATTAATGATAAACACTAATTAGATTTATATTCATAATATTTTACTCATTTATTCTTGCCCTATGAAATACTCTCAGTAGATTCGTTGAAAAAATCTAGAAATATTTCAAGGTACTTTTAATAACATATGTCAATGATTTAATAATAATAAAATGTATTTCTATATTTAATCATGTAAGTGGTTATAATTCCCATATGGAGAAACCACTCCAGGTTTTTAATATCAGCCCCAAGGGAATATAACCAAGAGAAAGAGACGTATCCAAATGAAGTTGATAATAATGTTCACTATATCAGTATTGTATAACAAGATAGACGTACCGCTGACCACATGTCGCTTAACAAACTACACAGAAACTTCAAACAAAATATCAAGTGTATTGTTCAGGTCATTCTTGATATATCCTGGATACAGATATACATACCAGTCAAACTACATGTACCATCATCAATATCATTCTTATGAATGGAGAAATAACATGTCATACAAAGTTTTAAGGCTATAGTCCATTTTGTTTTCGATAAATTGTGTGGCCAGGCAAACAGACAGACGTATGATTTTCCTCGATATAAGTTCAAATAGATGTTCTACGTTAAATGATCGGCGATAAAGAGGCATGCCCACCGTCAAACACGACGTTTCCTACGTCAAAAGTATGTCACGAGCAATATCTAACGTTCTAGCACAATTTGTTCTTGATGTATCGAGACAAACAACATATACACAAGCATGTAGAAAGACAGAAAATAAACAAATTTTATCAGAAGTCGTAGTAATAGTTAAGAAAATATACTAAATTTACGTTGTTTAGGTAAACTTAGTTGTTTGAAAATTATTAACATTTTTATTGAATCACAGCTCACAATATTAAAAAAAAAAATGGTAACAATGGTAAAATCAAGGTCATGTTACTCAAGTATTAGCCTGCAACGCATTGTATATGTAATTTAGATGAAATTTTATAACGATTAAATAGATTTCTTGTTTTTACCTACTTCTTTCTGCCTGCCACATTATTGTTATTCAGTACTAACATCGTGTAAACTACCTATGTTTCTAAAAACTAGATCAACTGTTTCATTAAAAAATATGCATTAATAAAACTAATTTTAGGATAGATACGTAGCAAATATTGTTTAAATAGTTATCCAACGTTTGGTTGCAATTATAATACTCACTTGCAATTACAAAATTATAATAACTCCTGTGGACAGATCGGTAGACAGTAGAAGGGATATGTACAGTCACCATTCCATACATAGACGTTAAAACATTCTTTTAATCTGTGTCAAACGGCAAGGTAAACGTCGTTTGAATTTGGCTGAAGTTTCAAAAGATTTCAAAAGATCATTTAATTCCAAACCAAAAACAATAGATTTGATTCAAAGGTGACTTATTTAATTAATGTACATTGGAGTACTGCCCTTAACACATAAAAATCGGACTTGTGATTTGAGATTTATCACAGATTCAAATCCTATCTGTGATTAGCCTAAATAACTTTTTAACAGCAATGTTGACCTTGTATTGTATCGATTCTCCTCCTTACTCTCCTTAACAGGATGGGCCATAAAGATACGCAGAAAAGATTAGACAAAGAGAATTTGCCTCTCCATAAAAAAACTCATTATCTGTTATAACACACATTTTATCGACATGAATAATACTGACAATATTAGTTACACTTTCGTAAAAACAAACAGCTCAAATAAAAAAGTTTACTTTAGGTTTATAGTATATATTACTATTAAATTTATAATACTAATTTTTAAATGAATAGCAAAATATATACGGCAATATCGGTAATAAATATAAAATACACTAAAAATGTATAATACTAACTCCAATAGACATGCAGAAATATTTTATATTCACTATCTAATAATTTCAATAAACTTGAACAATGTAGTATGGTAACCAAGACAAGCCACATCGGAGTGCTGCTCATTGGATTTTAAAATTAAAACAGTATTAAACATAAAGATAACCCTAAAAAGGCAATATATTTGAGACTGATTTTTTCCAATAGTTGTTTATTAAGTGTTTGGACTGTTTAAATTAATATTCTACTTCTTCATTGATGGTTTTATTTGTATCACCTTGAGACTGACTTTAAAGCCTTGAATACTTTACCTGTATGTACTGAGCAGTACTGTTGCTTGCGCACAAATGCTATTCGAAATGAACGTGTTACAGTTTTATTATGTCAATATAGTTCTAGCTAATAGTTTTCTTTAACTTCACTTTGTATTCGAGGTTATAAACAGTTTTTTTAAATAAATATTATATAAATGTTATTGGGAAATACCGATGAAATTGCGTGTGATAAAAGACCTATTAATCTTCTGGGCACCTCCGTGTGAAAGGTTCAATCTACAACGTGTTCCGTAATTAATCGTGATGTAGCGTGACGTCACGAAACGTTCAGCGCTGTAATGCTCGCCCATACTATCTTATAATGTGGTTAACGTATAGTATTTATCAAGAACATGGGGATTTATGGTTGTATACGAGCAATTCTCTACAGAAATACAACACCGCCATCACAGAACCTCTATTGTACACGAATTCGGGACGACAGAAAATCAAGTAAATACTAAAAGCAATAGTTGTTTATAACCCCAATACTTGTGACCTAAGCTAAACATTGATAAAGTCTGTATTACTTTCGCTTGCATTTTCTTGCCCCTATGTTTATATCCTGGTTAAAATAAATCATATTACAGTTATAAGATAGCTTCTTTAAACATTTAACTCACTCCTGTGTACTGTGCCTTTCGGACAGTACAAGAAACTGTCGGCCACTACAGTTTTCTGGCCTCAGAACTTTTCAGCATCTGGAAAGTCCTGCAAGATTACAGTCTCCAGCACTAGACTCTAAGAGATTGCGAGAGCGTTTTTGTGGAAAGTCACTAGTTGTGCTACTTCTCGACCAAGAGCCCTGCCACTTAAGTTCCATATACGGTAGCTTATAATACATTGCATACACCATACCAGACCTCTTACTAGAATGCAGAAGGATACAACTTCTAAAATATTTGAGCTGGATCGCTGGAACTTCCAGTTCACTGAAAGTGTGCCATCTGTAAATGATTTTGGTCTTTGGAATGTTTTGGTTTCTATGAGACTTCAACGTTTAATCCTTCTGACTCTACTGCTCCAGTTTGTAGGAGATGAAAATGAAAGGTTCATCGGTAACTTTCAAAACATTAATTGATAAACGTTTGTTTAATACAATGTTTATTCCGGTTTTAATTCAAACCTATGGATGAGATTTTTAGACATTGTTGCATTGATAAGGGTTTAAAATGCTCAATTACTTCCCAAGTTAGTCTAAAATAAATATAGTAGCTTTTACAAGGTAAGTAGATTTTGAGGTTTTTCTGTTGGTATAAGGTACAAACTTATACCAAATTGTGTATAATCTAATTTTTCCACAGGGAGGAGGTTAGGAAAACACCTTTGCCCAATAGTAGGGTTGACATGTATATAATTATTATGCACTGTACATTAATATGTTTTTTAGCTATGTGTGCTAATAATAGATCGTTATTATACGTTATTAGTTTTTACGTTTACCTTCTTTTGTTTTCCAAGCAACAATAGCGTTTCTAAAACCCAAAGCAATAACTAAACGTTTGAACTGTAATTCAGAATCAGTATCATATCAAATATAAATCCATCCCTCTCTGGTTCGTGTTTTTCTTAGCTCCGACTACTGAAAGAGCCCCTCGTGTTCTGTTTGTTTATGTCTGCCAAAGCAAAGTTTACACTGGTGGCTCGCCCGCGCTTTGCGACCAAAGCTTCACTGTATTTGGAAATGATTATCTAATGACGTTTGTTTTATTTGTAAACGTTATTCATTTACAGCTGGAATATTATAAAACGTGACGTTTTAGAGTAATGTAACTTTGTCGAATAATAAGAAATTTCATTTATTCAGTAACTCTAGGACATGCAAAAGTTCTAAATAAGTGTATTGGAAAACCTACTTCATAATTATTAAAACAACCGAATAACACAGCAAAGCAAAAGAATCTGAAACATATAGTACAAAGAAAACTTTAAATTTTCATTTAAATTAATTATCAAATTATGGTTCCAACAACAAGTTTTATTACACACATCAACAGCAATTTATATTACATTGAGTTCGCTGATGGTGCACATCACTCAGGAATTTTCCTGGGCATTAACGAATAATTTTACATTGGTCTTATGGGGAACCATGATGAAAACAATAAAACAACTGAGATTTTTACAATTGATACTCGTAGAGGGAAAACCACAACAGACTGGAGTCAATGTTAACAGTCACGCAGTCGGTGACAATATTTGACTTCAACGCACTCTTACTCTCACTAGCTTACAGGAGCTTTTATTTGAACACTGGTATAAAACACAACTTCTGTACAACAATTTTAATGTATCATATGGCCAGATATCTCAAAAGGTTTTACCTGTAAACTTTGAATTTTGCATGAACCTTTATTTCTACAAAGACAATAATAAGTTTTAGGCCTATAACTCAGTAGACGAACACAATTTATCTTTTGTGTTCCAGCGGGGTGTACAGATCTGCATAATTGTACGTCTGTCTATCTGTCCTTAGAAACATCTAGAGAATGATGTAAGCTGTATAGATTTAAAATTTTGCATCCGCCATTAGCGAAACCTGACGATACGTAGTGTTGCGTACTCTTCCTTTTTCTTATTCCGTATTCTTGTTTTATTTTTATTTGATAAATTCAGTAATTTGTTATATTAGGAACATCTTTTGCATACATTCTAAGAGGTAACCATGCATTTTCGTGTACGCTGTTACTATTTTACTAGCTTTTCTGTGTACATTATACTATTTACTAGTTAAAAGCTGTTCCTCAATAATGAGAGGTGGATTGTTGCTTTCCTGACTTTTGACCCCTACTCTTTGGAGGACATGAGTGTATCCTTCACGTCACCCTAGCTAAATGAAGTACATCCAATGAAGGGATATGCATCATCATTGAACTTAATCTTGCCTATGTGCTATTAAAATCTAAGATTTATCAAATTTCATGGGAAGTGTTGGATCTGCAACTGAATTAATTCACTCAAAATATCACCAGAGTGGTAATATTAAATCGCTAAACCTTAGCTAAATCCCATAAATGGAATAATTTTATCATCAAATTCAATATTTATCATGGAGTAATACAGCGGCAAGGAAAATGTCAAGTCTTTAACTCGCTTCAATGTCAAGTGGCGGTCTGACGGAAAGACTGGAGCGTTATAGGAATAGCTACCTTACATTCAATAAATGAATTTCATAAATAGCTTAAAACTGCCCAATAATATGGTGGTTTTGTAGTCTATGACTGAAAAGAATAGCCAATGTTGTTTTATTCTTAATATTGACTAATAACAAACGTGGAAGTGTCGTCCAAACGACACAGTAAAACATTGTAACACAATATATTTAACTTCAAACATAAAAATCGTGGATTTTAATGTTTTCTGCAAAATTTTGTGTATAAAAATACAGTATTTGATAAACTACTAGACATGAAGATCACATTACCCCATGATGGACTAGTTAACAAATGCCGCTACAGCCATCTTCTCGAGCATTATTGCCACACAATTATTAAAAACATATAATCTTTTAATTCCAAAAACTTCGGAATAATTAACGAACATACATCGGGAAGCCTAAATATATACATTAATTATTTGGCAAATATTAAAAGACACTTTTGTTTCCTGCGTTTCGAAATAGGTTCGACTCACGCGTGGGTAATGGGAGAGATCCTGGACAATAGTTCAAGGCTATTAATGTATTTAATCTCTTTCCAACCATAAAAAAGTGTAAGGGAGTTCGATAGAGAAAACACATTAGAGAATCCTCATTTTACCCTGTTATATATTACTCACGTAAAATAATTTCTAATACGGAAGAAAATTAAACTTCCCAACTTCATCTAAGTAATTCAGTTAATCTTACTCCAACCCAGAAGCCCTGAAACCTCTAAACACTCATCACTATAAACATTTAATCGACACGTATAGACCTTACAGCCTGCATTACGTAGATGAAAATGGAAAGAAACATACATAATGTAATAATCTGAAAATAAGATTTGGAATATTAATATAAAATCGAAATAGAAACTGTATTTAAAAGTTGGATAAAAGTTTGGTTATTCGTACGCTTCTTACAAGTAATGATCAGTCAAGGAAATTATTATCTATCAATACATTCGCGGATTTTAATAATCTTATAATAATTTCAATACAATTTAACAACATTACAAAAACAATATGAAGTTAGAATGTTGATATATAGCTTTTATTATAAGTTTACTGTATAAATATATTTTTTCTAATCATATTGTTCTCTGCGTATTACCTTCCGATATGGGTAGTCGACATGAGCGCCTTCTAACGCTTTTTAGGCATTACAATGTAGCTATAAAGATATTTTGCGTTTAAAATCTGCAGGAGTTTTAAACGATCGCGTTTAATGGAAATGGTGGAACGATTATCCAGGACCAAGCCTGGATCAATAATCACATTGTAGGAAATAAAATATTAAATAAAACAATCCTGAAATTATGCATAAAAAAAATAATGAAATTTAAAATTTATAAGAAAGCTAATAAGAACGTTTATCGTGTTTCATATTAAAGTGATTTTGGTATATTACTTATATAATACATTACTCATATAACTTTTTCACGTGAGTGATGAAATTGTTTTATCGTAAGGTTTAATTTTTTTAATAAAAATACTTTAATACTGTAGTATAATATTTATTAGACTAATATTTTGACGAAATAAAAACTCATTATATTTATGTTAGTTGTATTATTATGGGTTTATATGAAAATAATAAGTTTTAACTGTTGATTTCGATTAAAACATTATAACTAAAAATTAGAACTAGTTTTTATTCATAGTCCCATTTCTTTATAATATATGAAGTCACTAATCAATAGTTGTACTCAGTTATAATTATGAAATGCTTTTTTTATAAGAATGTGCTGTATTTTTATAAAACCGGAAAAGTTTTAATAGTCTCACATTTGAGTATTATGTTGTCACTTCTTTACATATTTATTTTGAGTTTTAACAATATTAAACAGCACCAAAAATTATAATTTCGCAAATATAACTATGGAAAGACCGATGATATTGCGTGTGATAACATCACCTATCAATCTTGTTTCTACCTCCGTGTGAAATGTTCAATCTACAACGTGTTCCGTAATTAATCGTGATGTAGCGTGACGTCACGAACCGTTCAGCGCTGTAATGCTCGCCTCGTACTGTCTTATAATGTATGGCTTTCATCGGGAACTTTTTTTATTTATAGTTAAGTATTTCTCTTACTTTCGAGTAGGAGTGAAACTGGAAACTCCGTAGAAAAACATACGCAAAGGCACTTCTTATATTCTGCCGTTATTATAAATCGTAGATATACAGGTATTACCAACCTTAGCTGGAATTTAAATAATTTAAAGCTTCTCTTCCATAATATATACATATTGAAAACACTTTTACCGAGTTTTACCGCATAGGAACAATGAATAATTTCAAACAGTTTGGTCATGGAATTATAAAAGATGTTTTTTTTTAAGGACAATATTAAAAGAATCAAAATAGTTTTCGGCTTAAATTTAAAATTAAAATGTTTTAAAATTTAAAGAATGGATTTAAAATGTTACAATTGTTTCAGAACGATCAAAAAATATCTGAAAAAAATCAAAAGCTGTGGGTGATCTGCCTAACTTCTCTGATCATGACTCCTAGAATTAAAAACCACCCTAATCCTCTGTACACACACACACACACACACACACACACACACCACACACACACACACACACACACACACACACACACACACACACACACACACACACACACACCACACACACACACACACACACACACACACACACACACACCACACACACACACACACACACACACACACACACACACACACACACACACACACACACACACACACACACACACACACACACACACACACACACACACACACACACACACACACACACACACACACACACACACACACACACACACACACACACACACACACACAACACACACACACACACACACACACACACACACACACACACACACACACACACACACACACACACACACACACACACACACACACACACACACACACACACACACACACACACACACACACACACACACACACCACACACACACACACACACACACACACACACACACACACACACACACACACACACACACACACACACACACACACACACACACACACACACACACACACACACACACACACACACACACACACACACACACACACACACACACACACACACATACACACACACACACACACACACACACACACACACACACACAAACACACACACATACCACACACAAAACACACACACATACACACACACACACACACACACACACAACATTTATACACAAAAAACAAACAGACATTTTAGACAACAAATCAGTTTGAGGTGCAATAATTTTTTTATGACAAGAATGTTACTTGTACATTTTATTTGTATCAAAAAGTAAAAATCGCACCCTATGTTTTGTAACATTTTTATTTAACGAAAGTGAACAAAAATATTTCATCTTGGTGGTCAATCATAATGCAACACATTCTTTGGACACAAAAAGATTAAACTAACAAATTAATTAATATAAATGTAACAGACTAAAAATAAATATAATTTATTACGTTTATAATAACTACATTATAACATTCAAAATCTTGTAAATAACGACACTAAAATCCTTTGGTTTTGGAACACTAAATTTAAATTTAATCAGCCCGTAAAGCACCAAACACCCCACCAACTCGGGTAAAGATATCAAAATGAGCTTGAATATGATGTGAGGTAACAACTAATTATTATAAATATTTGGTTGACTTACTTTTATTGCATTAATCTTCCAATTTAAATAGGCAGGTGCATAAGGCAATGAATTGAGTATGAAGAAAGACACGTAAACAAATGTAAAACAGCCTCCGTGTTGTTATAATATGTGTGTGTGTAAAAATGTCTCTAAAAAAGTGCAGATTGGAGATTTTTGTCAGAAAATGGGCAAATTAACTATTGAAAAATTGCATTAAAATGCAATGTTTCTTTTATGCCATGGATGTCCCACATGAAATGTGTGAAAAAATGCCACGGTTGCAATCAGTTACACAGCCAAGCAGTGTAATGGAAGGTTGTAACAAAGACGGTAAGGTTGTGTTATAACGTCACTCAGTATTCCCGCCGTGTACCTCGTTACGCCTTGACAACGAAGTGGACCGTCTTTTTGTTGGGTTTTGACCCTGCTTCTGACAGACCTCACAAAACATACAATTCCATTCATAGTGACGAGGATCTTTAGTTACATTTTATCAAGTAATGAAATATAGATATGATCAAAACTTGGTGAACAAATGAAACGTGAGATAACATTTAACTTTTTTTTGTTTTACTTGGTACTGTACTGGCATTTATTTACGCACATACAGTCTGTAATAGTTTTAGAAATATTGTAAAAATATGTTCAATGTAGAATAATTTATACAAAATGTATATTTTTTTACCTACTTTGAAACCGTATGTATTATATCAACATACCTAACTATGACATAAATTGAATTTTTAACACTGTCTAAGTTTGGTTCACATGACATTTTCTTATTTCCTTATAACGTATTGATTAAACCGGTTTAACCTTACTAAAGTATTCTTTTTCTGGCGATTCAAAAAAAATTTAATTCCACTTATGATGGAACATTTTGTTCAACAGAAGTTTTCAACAGGTACAGAATATGTTATTACTACAAACTTATTAAAGCAGATAATCATTGATTGTCTAAAAAGATAGTAAGTATGATTATTAATTTGCTGTAATGATGAATTATGGTATTTTGTACTTATTAAATTGTGACATATTTTAGTTGATGAAAAGTAATTTAGGGCGCAAAGGCGTACGCCTTCTTAATATATCGTTGTATCGTTTATATTTCTAAAAGTTTGGAATATCAAACTGCTTAATTGTACATAATTTCACGCTAAAAACACAATATTTAAAACACGTTTTCAACAAGTGCTGTAAACCTAGCAGAGAAAGGTGAAAAAGTACATGCAACGTCGGAGGAGGAGACTGTTTAAGAACGAAGCTGCGCGTTTTGTATCCACCCAAGCACGTTAATGGGTTAAGTTAGAGAGTACTCTTGGATCGAGACACGTCCTATTTTTTGTTTTAGAACATATTTAACTTGAAAAAATAAATAAAATCCACTTTAACAAACAATTAAAACTGTGAATGGTTTTGCATTTCTTCGCCACGTGAGTTACCATGAGAGGGGGCCGCAATAGCACATTATCCTTACTGTAATACACTTAAAACTATCAAAATATTCTCAGTATGAAATTTATAAAGAATTATTGGCATTATTAAATAGTCCAACTAATTCATTTTATAATATATTTATATTTAAGGTATTAACCCACATTGTTTGAATTTCATTTTAATTTGTTAGATTTAGGCCGTGAAAATTATATTATTTCCTGAGTTTTTGGATCATAATGGGTCTTACTCATCGCTGTTCTGTGTGGTAAGATGATTTAGGAAATATTTTATACTATAACGGGCATCATAGTTTATTTAAATTATTACAATAATTTTATTAATATGATACATTGCTGTTTGTCTAGCATTTTGTATTTCCGAAGCTAATAAATATGCATTATTTGTATACATATTTATATCAATCAAAAGCTCTTTCACTACAGATTTGCCTCTTGTAGGTTTAAAGTACATCATTTTATTTTATTAATTTTTATTTTATTTTACATTTCAACGGACATCTCCATTTTTACAGTTTTGAAAAATAATTAAACAATGAAAGTAAACAACTACAGGGACAAATAGAGCAATAACGATTAATAAACTATTTAAGTGACGAAACGGATATAAACTATGAATGACAATAACGTAATTAATTATTAGTATACCGTGATTTGAACTATGGAAAACAATAACAGCAATAAATTAGCACAAAACAATGAGAATAAAACCATGAATAAACAAGAATAGACAAGAATTAACAAGACACAATATATAAATAACAGCAGGTATGGGAGACGTACAGGTAAAGTATAAGAACGAGTGTCTTCCCTCATTGTGCAACTACTAGGAAGATAACTCATGCAGACCGGCGATCCCTCCTCTTGAGCACTGGTATACTGTCCACAAAAAAGTCAACGATGTTGGCTACGCTATTACCAGAACTCTGAAGTCGGTACATCGTATTGTTTGCTGCGTAGTTGGTGCGATGTTGCTGCCTAGCGAACAGGACTCTGGAGCGAGTGGCTGAAGGGTCCTGAAGAGGATCTGGCTCAGCATATCGGGACAGTCGATTCTTGCCGTTAAGGATTAACGGTCTATAGTACTGATGCCCGCGAGTTTCCAAAGTTTCATGGTTAATGTAATTAGAGTGTTTTTGTCTAGTTACAGCTGATTACTAAACTCACATATGTTGATTTTTCCTTTGAAGTTTTTTTAATGGAAGGATTGTGATAAAAAACAGGATTTTTTAGAACATTTGCAATCTTACAGTGATATAAAAAGACCAGTAACACTACACTACAAGATATACAATCTGATTTCATCCTAATACGCAATAACTAAAGTAAATGACAGGATATACAATAACTAACATTCTATATATAACTAAAATTTAGGTTAAAATAAACAAATCATAGCAGTTCGTTGTCATGCACATTAAGTAAAGAATCACATTCATTATGTTGTACATCAACTTAATGTACACTAAGTCTAAGACATGCATAAAATAACATAAAAAATAAAAATATAGAATACAGAAAACAATAGGTCTGTATTCAGCGACGAACCATGCAGAAACCGACCAGTAGCCAATAGTAAAATTGTTTCATACAAGGTTCAACATTTTAGCTCAATATGTAACATCATCTTCATAGCATGGTAAGGTAAGCTTTTACTGTGTTTTTTTACTAGGAATACTAGTTAAAATGGGATGCACTATCATGGATCTCATGTAGTAAGAAATGTCTATTAGCTCATTTCTCATCTGTCAGCTACTTTCAGGTAGTAACGATTTTCACCTTTATTTTTCATTTTTAAAAGAAATCAAGAGTCTTGAATTTTTGAACGTGGGTCAGAAGTGGATAACATTGCGATAATATACAATTTACTGATTTACATATTAAACACACGTATATAATTATACGAGTATGAGCAAATTCCTAAGATAGCCTCTTTAACGAAAGGAACGCGGGGAAAATCCTTTCCACATGAAAATCAATGCGGATTCAGTTATTAACGTGGTTTTGCAAACTTAAGTAAACTAAAGTAAAGGTTTGATTGTACATGTGTAAAGAAGACGTGCAAGGAAAGGTTTTCAATTAGTTAAGAGATTTCAAAAACTAGGATTTCGCCCTTAAAATATATTCATATACTTTATGTTTGCTACTATGATTAATTACCTACGCCTTTTGCGGAGTCTTTTGCACAATTTTAATACGAATCAGATTTCAGTCTTTATGTATGTCTGTATGAAATAAAAGTTTAAAAGTGGAGATTTGAAATTTCATGTGTAAATATACCCATACTTCATCTATATCAATATTGGAATTGTTAAACATCGGTCCTTCTTACTCTTGTGCCATTTATGTAACGGTATGGAGAGAAGGCGAAGTTTATCGTACTGACCCAAAGTCTGGCATGTGTTATAATCTTGTAAAATATATTTAACAACGAAACATCGGTTTATTTGTACTATGGTTTACTCTTCTTTCACTTATCTTAGTTTGTATTTCCACATATTTAACTTTATTCTCTTAGTAAATCTAATATAATACGGGATGACTGAGTAACTAGAATCAAATCTTGTGTCGTTGTGTTCTAAGCCTGACACTATATCCACCAGTATACAGATAAACACACGCAAATGCTCAATACTAGTATTTGTTTTTACATGAAAATTAAATTGTACGCTATAATAAATGTTACTTATAGTACCTAATATAAAATAACTGTTATATAGTATATTGTTAGATCACTTACTTTTTATTTCCTAATGTTATAAGTTTGGCTTATTTAGGATGTTTCCGAATTATATTAGTATTCAATAAAGTTCCTCTCTGTCAAAAAGACTTTTATAGCATTTACTATTATTTTGGGCGAACACAATTAAGTGTCTTTAAAAATTAAATTGTGAAGCGAATGATACAACCTAGTTGGTATACAACATTAATATTATATAAAAAAAACATTTGAGACAATAGAACACATCCATATTTCCGTTCGTTTAAACTTTTGTGAAGCCAACCATAAAACAAGTGCTTTTTATAAAGCAATGAGCCGGAACGAAATATCGATTAGTGCTACTCATTGTTAATTCCGGTGATTCAACGAGCTAACTACAACGTCATCGCTAAACAGTTCGAGGCAGTTCAAATTCATTTGTTTTTATCTCTTTTGTTCCATATAATCGTAGTTTTCTTAACTTTCAAAATGTTCAAAGCACTTTATTTTTAAAAATAACAAAAACTCAATATAGATAATGATTTCAGTTTGTCCGATAAAAATCAATCTACAACCCCTTTTTTGGTTGAGAATATTCGACAAAGAATAAATTCCAGTGACAACGTGATTGTTTTTTTTAGTGAAACTCAAACGTTTTAGTACCAACGAGTATTGTTTATTTTGAAATTTTGCTCCTATAAAAACCTAAAAGTATGATAGATGCTTATACTTTAAGAATGTATCTATTTTTTCCATCATACACTAAAATGTAATACATGGACGATCGCTTTTATTCACTTTCAACTGTAATTATCATATTATCCTAAATATCATGTAAGTTAAGTTAAAATTGCATAACTTTTTTTATAGAAGAAACATTAATTCTACAGGTACATGAGTGTGGTTGGCAGAATGATCTAATGGAAGCATCCACCATTCCACCTGGTTCCATAAATATCAGTTTTGTGTTAGAGGCAATATGGAAGAATCAACGTGCAAATGACACTTGGGTTTCCAGCCCACTGCATCATACGTTTGTACATAGCAAGGAAAGACTGATATTGTTGGCTGGAAATAAAAAAAACTTTAGTTTATACCATCCTATAAATGAATTACATTGAACGGGGTTTTTATTACTGGCGGTTCTGTTTCCTTGGTCTATAGATGAGTAATTAATTATTGTAGCCATCATAAGATTTTAGTTGTTAATATCTACGAATTAGTACAGTTGAAGATTGTATTAACATACGTTAGCTTCCTGATCCGAAGTAACGTAGGTTGATACATAAGGCTAACCCACGCTTGATGTCTTGAGAGTGTGTTCTACTTTTATCAATGAGCTCTATTATATATGTTTATGATAATAATGTAGCTATTAATATTCTACCTTTCTTAGCTTATGTAATAAGAGGTAAAATATAAGATTATTGGTTTGGTTCGGTCATTAACCTTGCATTGCTGAGACTGAAAGTACAGTTTTCTTCGGTACTTGAGTTTTTAACTTGTAATTTGGCTCGCATCGGAGATTAAAGTTCTTTCATAGGTTTGGGCCCTGATCTTTTTTATTTTAGGCAAATAAAAAACTAAAACTCAATGAAGTTAAAATAAAAGTCCAATCTCATTTGCATTAGATAAACGGTGTCCGTTATTTGTTTAAAGGGTATGACACTCCATGGATTTTGCTTAGTGTTACTGAGTATTCTTACATTTATGTTAGAGGTAACCGTGATGGAAAACGAAAAACCTTGCTGAATTAACCATTGTGTTATATTTTTTGTTCACCATTGAGTTTTATTCATACCGTAAAAGAATACAAAAGGCTGAAATAACCGCTGAAAATATTTGCCTTCAACGCACTTTTACATTGCATTAACCAACCTAGATTACTGTGAACTTATTGAAAAAAACGTGAATATATGATGTGGGAAGATATCATTTATGTCTCTCTATTGGCCCGCAGTATATCACGAAAATGATTATAGACAGTGTCGACTGTAATAGTAGTTTACTTGGATATTTCCAGGATATAGTTTGATCCATCTCCACTGCTAATGAGTTCTAGCTGACGAAACTATAGCCAGTTTTACTACTCCATATTATTTTTTAAGATACTGAAGAGAATATAGTTCTTTCTGCTTAGTAGGTTTCCTGTGAAAACCATTGTGACAATTAATTAGGTATGGGATGGGTTTCTTCTGGTAATAGGGATGGCATCCTGGAAGGTTGGTTGGTTGCTACTCCCCAAACTGCTGGTAGTTGTGGCTATGGCTATCACGTTGAATATCTCGTGCATATATAATCTCGTCTTCACAACATTGAATCCTCGTCTTAAGCACGATTATTTAAACACTTATAAAGTATTCAGTTTTTAAAGTGAAAATAAATGGTGTAATAAATTTACATAATAGTATAGTTTTAATAATGAATCCCTAGGGGAAGTAAATACAATTTACCGTATAACATATTACCGGTGTCGATCATCGGTATAATAGACGATATCTAATTTATTTGGTCAGGACGTAACAAATCCATGAAGCAGAGAAACACAGATTAGTGAGTTAAATTTGATAAACTAAAATTAAACTTCTTTCAAAAAAAGGGTATATTTATTAAAGTAAGATCAAACAAAAAATTTCAAAATTTCAACCTAAACTGTGCATTTGAATAATATTGTGAACACAATTTTTGTCAAACACAGAAAAGCAAAATTTTAATCTTAATGATAATTCATTCCTAAAACCCCTTAAGAAGTGAACCTAGCATCATATTCATCGACATAAGCAAATGCAGTTCTTGTATATTTTAAAATAGAAAACACTCCTTCCGGCTCAGCTACAAGAAGAAGGTGAACTTTTGGAAAACAGATCCATTAATCTGGTTTATTTTAGAAAATACAGAGTTTCAATTATGTCAATACACAACTCCTATATGCCCATAAATAACGGAGTTGTAAATTGTTTTACTGGATGAACGGCCACCATATTGGAAGGAAATCACATAAAAAGTTGGTCTATGAACTTAACCGAAATATTTTACAACGAGGATGTTTGTAATAAGTTTTGAAATTGTTTTAAAAACATATTTTCGTAGGTTCTTTATAATCAAACATTTTTTAAACGGCTTAATACAAAAATAAAATTTGTGTAACGAAAGTGCAGGAAGCGTTCTATAAATATATAACATATTTATCATGAGCAATATAATTTATAAATTATTTTATATTTATTTTTATAACGGAGCTGTGGTATACTAAACAAAGTATAATAGATAAATATAATTACCTATCGACCGAGATAGCGTTTTTGACTTGAGTATCATTACTATTATGTGTTCAATGGCCTTTTTTTTATGTTTCCCTTCTTCATCTTGTTTTTGTTGTATTTATTTATGTCTATGTATCTCATTTTTAACTTGGGGTGGGTTTTAACTGTTGTGGCCATGTTGGATGAAGTAGTTTAGAGTGAAATATTTTTAAGTATTACCATGAGGACAAATGCAAAATCCCTATTTTGTATACATTACCTGCGTGTAAAAAATATTACTAAAATAGAATTATTCTAATTAGATGATAATAAGATAAAGGGAGAAAATAATAATGGGATTAAATATGTACTAAACATATTCTACACATTCCTTAAACCACTTCATAGTTTGAAGAAGATATGTTTTCTGCAATAAATGGTACTAATTTTTACTGACAAAATAAACATAATATTTTCCTTCAATGTATAATAGGCTGCCAATATTTGATATTTATTGAAAGCATATTCATAAGAGTGTTACTGTTTAAATAACATACTAATTTGTTGATATTTAGGCCTAAAATGTACTTCCATTGAATTTATGGTACTGCTCGCTCGCTTTATATGCATTAGTATACTTATCAATCATTGTTGACTTGATTCGGCCATGCAGATGATTTAACCTAGTTCCGTATAATATTTCATTCCATTGTAATGGCTGTTTAAACGTTTGACTGATGGCTGCGATATAGAAGCTCAGTTTGTTTAATGGATTTATAATATAAGCGGGTAACAATGTGTAGCGAATTGAACTTTATATTTAGCAATAATATATTTCAAATTATTATTATTAATTATAACATAATTGTGCTCAAAAGTATTTTTATAATTAAATGACGCATTATGTTATACCAATTGGTCTAATATAAAACTATATTCGTGGATCTTATTACTTGCTAATGAAATAAAACAAAACTTCACTTTATTGAAAATAAAGAGTTTTACTAAATTAAAAATAAGTAAAAATTTAAACACTTCTCAATGAGAAAGTTCAATTCGTTTTAGATTAGAGATTAAGTAAGCAGATAGAAATGAAATGGACCGAATGAAATAAAACTTGATGTGGCAAGAAGAATAAAAATACTTGTTCTTAGGGAATAAACCTTAATATCTATAATATTTTAAATATTTTATTTTATACATTACTACTCGTTTTCTAACAAAATGATTCAGTAAAAATATCCATGATAAATTAATTTGTCTTGTTATCTCCATGAGAAAAAGTTCTCTTTTTAGTTTAATACAGTAGCGGGTTATTTTCTCCTAATAACTAACTATTGATATAATTGTTACCTGAGATCGATGCTGTAAAAATATATTCAACAGAAATCTAATTTAACGTTTGCCAATAAATTGTACTCATTTTGTTAGTTAATTATATACAGTACAATATATATTTCAATTCCTTCAAAGTATTTTTCCAAATCTACAATTGGGTTATTTATAAGACAAAAATTTACATTTCATTTGTTTTTATCCATTACTTATACCTCATTTTTCTTTACTAACGAAGAAATACTGATAATTATAGGCAACTTATTTTATTTTCAAAAGAATTTTTATTGATAACTCATTAATTGCATTAAATTTGGGTACCTTAAATTGAGAATAAATGTCAAACAAATATCGATTTTAAACACGTAATGTTTACAAGGCATACAATTTCACCCGGAAGAATTAATATGTTATCTAATGTGAAATTTAATGAAAAATGCTGTGTTTTCCCCCACACGGATATGGAAAATGAAGGAAACATGGTCAATATGTTTTAGAGAGAGCTCTATGTCAAGGGTCACAGTTGGTACACAACAGTTCATGCTCAAGTGCATATCGTGCCCGTGGTGATGGGCAATGTTTCGTCAAGCACGAGCTGTTGTCGGCTTATGGAGAACATGTACACGCATATTTATTACTAAATAAGTGCATATTATGTAAAATGCGATATGACCGATTAGATTTATCTTAACCTGAACACGCATCCATCTCCATCTCAAACATAAATTTAATTCGAAAATAAAAAGTTCTTTATTGCACGCCTCAGTTTAAGGCACGTAACATTTACATTTTTAAACAGCTTTGATTGTATTAGCTCACTGCTTCATTTTAAAAGGAAACTTAGACGATTTACTTACGTGTAGGCACATGCTCGATTTGAAATCAATGTGTGAAATTTCACACGGATTGAGCTCGTGCGATGGATTGCAGCCCTAAATATTCCTAGAATTCATAGTAGTATCTGTTGAACTATTTCCCAATGCATAATTGACATGTATTTGTCTCATTCATAGTGTTTTTCTCAAAGCGTATTCTTCGTTTTGATAAGTCAACGAGCTCGGTGTTTTATACGGTGATCACAATCCCTTGCGTGGTTTTGTTGGCACAATTTCATTCTCTACGAGGAAAGAAGAAAGCATTCTATAGTATTAGTGCACTTGAATGCAATTTTCCTCCAAAGAGCTTCCCCAGTAACTTTGCCACTCGTCAGTTCTAAAGTAACCACTTTTTCTCGTGAGCTCCAATACAATACAACAATTTGTATTAAAAAACGATTCAGACTTTCTAACTTTCTTAAACACCGTGCTGTTGATTCTTCTTTCTTTCACTCCCTCTCCTCTCACTCCTTACTCTCACTTTCCCCCCTCTCCCTCACCCCCTATCGTCCTTCTCTTCTCCCCCCTTCCTTGCCCATCAAACACCTCTCCTCCTCACACCGCGTCGTACCCTCTCTTAAATCCTTCCTGCCTCTATCCTGTTTTTCTCGTCACCCTCAAGAGAAGAGCATCATCTGGGTAGGTAATGATGACTAAAAAAAGGTTAAAAAAAAAAATATTCCCCCCGGTCCAGTTTATGTCCAAGGGATGCGAACGAAATGTTACTCTAATGAATAACTTCCAAATAAACATTTTAAATAAAATAAAAAAAAAAAAAAAAAAAAAAAAAAAAGAAAAAAAAATACCTGTGTTAAGCACCTAGTCACCTTGTTATTATCAAAAATAACATATTTGAAACAAGACCGTTATAGCAGGTGAACTGTTAAATGTTTTTCCTGTGCCTCAAATTTTTAATCTTGCCATCACATGTGGGCTCCAGTGTAAATCTGTATTCTATTCTGGTATTTATGCGCACATCTTGATCCATGAGTTATGTTGCAAGTGCTAACATGTAAAACACAAATAGTTTTTCGTTTTCTTTCCTATTCTAATATAATTTTATCATCTACACCACTACTCAAGCCAATATGACTTGATAATGGTTTTTAACAACCCACAGTAACTTAGCAATAGAGTTTATAACGCAATAATATTTGCACGTATTTCTAGTATAAAGTACACGTTAAAAGTATAAATAGGTTTTTTTAATGTAAGAAATAACGGGGCCAGTATTTTATTGTCAAACATAAATAAAGTAGTCGACGTTCTGTTACGGGATATGAAAGGGCAATCATAAAAAGACGGATGATGTTTAACGTTGCTTCCAAGACACACTAGTCAATACCTTGTGGGCACCTCCGTGTGAAAGGTTTCATCTACAAACGGTGTTCCGTTTAATTAATCGTGATGTAGCGTGACGTCACGAACCGTTTCCAGACCGCTGTATAGGCTCACCTCAACAGGTTTTTTAAGAATGAACGGTAACACGTAGTTTCATGCAGTACAAAATAAATGACATTCACTTTTATTTCTTCAAAAACATTTTCTAGATACGATGCCCAAACTATGTTTGTATATCACCTTTTAGTAATTGAGTAACAATATAAATACACGTAAACCACTGTAACTCGATTAAAACAGATTCCGATAATTAATCTGAAAATTTGTATCACTGTTGGAGAGGAGAAAATGTCGAAGCTATAAACAATAATAAACAAGTTTACTGTTATTTTTACTCAAATTATTAATGATGTGGTATTTCCATAAATTTTAGTGTTTTGAGAGTTCTAGATAGATTTTATATACATCTGCCTATATTACGAATCAGCCCTCCAACGACACCATTTCTGAGAGATATTTTGATATTTTTCTTTAACAGTGGTGCTCAAGAATCAAAGCCCGCAAAATCTGAGCTCAAGCTATATAACACGCAGCTTGCAAACACCAATAACTGCCTATAGATTTTTTTAAATATCCAGATTAAACTTATGTACAAATTGCGATAATATACCCTCCCACATACATTGGAACCGAGTTCCAATTTTAGACATTTTAAACCTAAAGAGACATAGCAGCAGCTATTTTCAAATTGAAAACATGTAAGGGTTATAGATATGGGTCATCTAGTCCATTAAAGCGCAACACACAAAATACCGATGAAGATAGGAACTTTGATGAAACTGGGGCGATAACAACCCAAGGAGCTTACTGGGGCTGTAAGGGCAAGCCATTGCAGCATCCCAAGAGCGAGGGAAAAGACCATTCAGGGCCACTGACCAACCCGCCGAAAATGTTCATACCCCGCCTCCACCCGACAACCACACGTGGCCTGGCCCAGTGAAGAACATTACCACATTAAATGTCCAGCGCATAAGGATGGTGATTGAACTAGTCCTCTCTTCGGTGTAATAATAACGGTCAGAAAAGAACGCCAGAAGAACCCTCAACTTAAGTTTTTACATGAGCAAGTTAATAATAATAAACTAATGTTTTACCATTAAAAGATATTAATATTAGCAATACTACAATCCATTACCACAATAAAGTAATGTTCTTTCTTAAGAAACAATGTTTGAAAATTAAAAATGGCTTTTACTGGTGTAAGTATCGTGTTTTCGCGTTTCAATGTTCAGTAAGCTTGTTAATTTAAATTTAAATACATAAATTAAATATAACGATGATTGAATGGTGTAAAATCGGTTAAAGTGAAGCCAACACTAAAAGCCATATTATTTTTATCATTTACTGAAGGCATATTTCTGCAGCCTACATCGAAATATGTAGTCATAAATAACAAATAAATTAGGTTACCCTGAGCATTAATATCGTTAACACCAAGGCTGTCAGAAATATTCTAACACCTATACGCAATGCGTTTTACTAATTGTTAAAAAAACTGATTTTTATAGGCGAGGTAATATATCAAGTTCCGTGTTAATTTGCTTTGGCTTTAATATGAAGGTAAAATCGTAAAGAAGATGCTACTACAGTGCATATGTGTCAGATAATTGTACATACAAAATGCACTGTAATATTCCTATATTGAGCAGACAAAACTAAAAACGAGTAAAATGTTCATTAATGTCCCTCCACTGAAACTCCCGGCTATGGAAACATTAAGCAAACCACCTAGTAATTATAACATACCTTCCCACAATATATTTACTGTGGGAAATAACAATTTAAGTTACTCATTTGGTACTACAACAACCAAAAAAAATAGTTTTGTTTAACATACAACAGGAAAACACATTTTTTTTTTGGTCTCATTTTGTTGATGAACTTCAAATGACATTCAAGCCGAGCTGATAAAAAAAACTACGACCTGAGACAATTTGAAGTGTAATAAAATATCAACACGAGTATGCTGGAGATACTCCTGTTTATATTTCCACTTTATATGTTAACAAACAACAAGGCTAATTGTCCTTTTCTTTACTTAAGAAACTCCTTTACTTTGGTCCATCAACATTTTTCTCACTCCCAATATTGGTTAGAAGTAATAAGAACATGTCATCCCCCGTTGAGCTTAATGGAGTTTGTGCCAGAAATGACCCATTAATTAATTTTTCTATAGTTTTTATTAGTTATTTTACAATGTAATAGTGTTGTCTACTCGCCACGCAAAGGCCATTTAAAAATCTTTCCACTTGCGGCCTAAATTGCTGAGGATGTCATTCCGCTTTACCTTGTCGTAAGGCGTCCTGGTCCCCCCCCCCCCCCCCCCAGCACGCAATCTATTTACCTATTTTTTAAGCTGCAATAGTTTTCATCACAATTCAGAATTTGACGAGAATTACCTCATTATACTCAACTGGCTTGGCAGTTAGGGTGAATTTTAATTTCATTCAATTCAATGATTTGATTTGAATTCTTTACATATTAACCTTTATTGCAGAGTTATTAGTATTGCAGATTAGTGTAACAAGATAAACCTTCAAACTAACAAGGGTTATGAGTTGTACTCTGTAACACATCAAACGTATTGACGTAAAACTCGGAGCTTGCCGAGGCTTTTATCACTGGCCTATACGTAGCCTACTGACCGATATTCTGCTCCCTTGGCCGTATCGGTATAATCTCGGTTCATTCATAAAGGAACGTACTCGTAATCAATTACCAAAAACCCAACACTAAAAAAGAAAACAACTTCAAAGCCAAAAAAATGGAATTTTCGACCACGGCTACAAGAATTAAATGCCGCCTGGAACAAGTATAACGATTTGAAAATTTTCCAGTTATGGCCATATTCAGACTAATCACTTTTATTGCCCTGGCAATTTTTAATTGGCCCATGACTATCACAGTCATACGGAACGAAACCCAACCTCTTTCCTTACCGTATGAAAAAAGCTCAATAGAATTATAAAATTGATACTGCAGGATAAACTGAAATCCGGCGAGGGAAAAATTGGTACTAGGGATGGAAAAAGTGGAGGTTTTAATGAGTGGCTTCACATAACCTGTATAAAAGAGAATTTCTCACATGAAAAGTCGTGACCGTTGAAAATAAAATTGAAACAACTGACAAACTCGCCCTCTGCTCCCGAGGCTAGCTTCTCCTTTTTTGACTAGCGTTCTCCCTCAGCTTAACACCATGTGCCTTTGCAATAATCTTCCCGGACCGTTTAACAGAGAACAATATTGATTAGTTAGAAGTCAAAATACACAATTAGGTAACAAGAAAAAATAGTTATTTTATACAGTAAAAAAAAATTAAGAGAGGTAAACCTTTAAAGAAATTTAACTTCGAGAGGAAAACTTTATGGTGAATAAGATTACCGCGATATGCAGAAATATCAAAAGTAATGGCCATTTCATTCAAAAATATCACCTTAAATTGAAGCGACGTCCACGTCCAACTATCATGGGTGGCATACTTTGGGAAGCTGATGCGCGCTGGTGTTATGCGTGTTGGTATGTGACTGAGGGCTCTGAACAGCAAAAGTTCACATTCTCACAATTTTTTTTCGAAATTGACTTTTGGGTATATTCAAATTATATTCATAGCTTTGCCACATCATTGATTCTAAGAGATTTAAAAGCAAAACTAACAGTATCCCCACTTTTATTTAAAAGGTGAAAATTACGTTTGTTTTTCAAAACTCACCATTCTCCAAAGTCATTTGAATTGCAAAAATACACATTCTCACATTCAGCCAATAGGACGGCTTTGTTTTGAGTACACGGAACACTGCAACCCTTGTTAATCGACTGTTTTAGCTAATGTTTTTGTAATAGGAAGTCAGTGTAAGTGTGTACTGTTTCTGTTTTTAATGCGTTAAAGTAGCTAAAAATGGATATTAGTGTAAGACCAATTGATAAAAGTAAAAGGAAAACACCCAGGAAGAAGTTCGAGCACCAAAACCACAGGAAAAGCGCCCAGGCACAAAAAGAAAAGGTAACCAAAAACCCCTTTATAACATAATCCTCTATGTTTTTCATAAACCTAATATTTGCCATGTTTCAAAGACCGGGTTAATAAAGAAATAAAACTTTTTAATTGCCATAAAATAATAACTTATTTTAACTATATTTAAACTTACGTACCGGTCTGAGGCATAGGCTTATTGGATTGCTTGTCAATTCTCTAGGCGTATTGCAATTTTAGCAAATAGTACTTAGGCCCTTTTTACTTTTGACACGAAATGCTAATATAATTCATTGTGGTTCTCTGAGACAAAAAATAAGAAAAAATATTGCTGAATAAAATTGTTAGAATACAGCATATTATGTTTTTAAATTTTTTTTGTTTTCAGATATGCTCCGAAGGGTTTTTCCCCGGATTTTTCCCTACTGTTAACCACAACCAAAGGCGCCTACATACTTGGCCGATACATTGACAGGCCCAGGACCTAGATAAGATTTCCATTCTGCTTTTTATAAGGAAAACATGATAAAATATACCCAAGACAACTTTGTTCCTAAAGCATATAAAACAATGAAACGTGATTAAGCGAAGAAGACCCAAAAACCAAAAAAATATAAAAAAAACAGCTAGAGCAAATATATTTCATAACAAACCCGTGAGAAGAAGAATGGTTTCCGTGTGTGTTTGGGTACTTTTCTGAAGGCCTTAAATATTTCCAGATTTGAGAATTAATAAAAATGCTGCTGACCACGGGTTTTATTACTAAACATGAAATGCCCCGAAGGAGAGGGAAGAGGCGGTGACCACAACTGGAAAACCCCGATTTGTTGGCTAAAAAAGAAAAGTATATTACGATTAATTTAAAATTTTTTAAAATGCAGTGAAACTTCATTACTGTACACAGAACAAAGAGGCCAGGAAATAATTTGCCTGCCAGAACTAAAATATAAGTAGCAGAAGCTGCCTGGCGAAATGTGATCAGACCAATGCGGAAGAATCACCTTTAAAAAGTGAAAGACCAGTTATTTTAGATATATTTTTTAATAAAAAATACAACTTGGTATTCGGATCACCTAGGGGTGGACGTAAGTTCTACTCTACTTGCCTAGAATTGGGCAACAAAAATAAAGTCGACAAAGAGTGGGATGCGAGGCGAAACAAGACTGTCTTGTTTGAGAAACGGGTCCACAAGCTACGATCACAAGCCATTTATTAAAACGGGTTGTTACAAGATAACCCGTGAAGATTCTCCTAATATTAATCTTTCGATTGCCAAAAAAAAAATCACCGCTCTACACTAAACTTCCGGAACAGTCCTCCTACTACAACCCGTCAGTCTATTTTAAATACATTTTTTGTGTTTTGTAAAGGGCCATTCTCAAAATCCAAAACCTTGACAAAGATATGGTAACAGCTATCCGTGGACAGAGAATGAGTTTTCTAAGGGATCCAATGAGATTTTCATCCTGTTTATATGACACTTCACACCCATTGAAATTCTATTGATCTGACCCCCCTACATGAACTGTTCGACTTATTAGCCGACGGTGTGGGGGGGTCAAAATAAAAAATTCAATTTTAATCACTATGGTGTGCTTCATGTTTTGGTCAATGCACCTGATAAAACATCAAGGAGTTACAGTTAGTTTTTTTCCCCAATGACAGGTCATGAGTGTTTTTATCCCCCCCAGATAGGGGTGTTTGGCAAATGTCGATACAGGAGATAAAAGCGATGTGAAGGTAATTTGTAAGCCACCAGGAGTACATTGACATCATAGGAAATTTTTGCTACAGTGAAAAAACTTGGCGTTGATAACTGGAACCTTTGATTGGGAAATCTAGTAGTGAGAACAAACACATAACGCAAGACCCATGTACATGGCATTTTGGTATCCAGTCTTGTAGGCCGGGGGTTCTACTTTACCTAAGTGAGAGTAATGGGTACAATGAAACGTTTTAGGTACAAGGAGAATGTACCTATCGCCTAAAAGCAAATCCAGAACAAGCAGCAAGAAGTAATAGTGAAAAAGAGAGGGAAAGCCTTTAACAAATGATAAGACCACAGATGACAATTGTTAAAGGTAACACCCTTGTTGGGAAAAAGGAAGAAAAAAAAGGATGATGTAAAAACACTCTTCTACTAAAACATTATGGAAATGAATGGCGGACAGAATGAATTCCCTGGAGTTTTTTTAGACATGTATTAAATTAGATGACCCCAGAAGTCGAAGTAATTGAGTGACGAGGAGGAAGGTGGCCGAACGAAACCGAAGAGATGCCTTGTGTACCAAATTTAAAATACTGTAACAGAAGTCCCTAGAATGAATAGGCAATAATAACTTTTGGGGTTCTCCTGATTTCTCATTTTATGAGTTTTAATACCGTACCTTATAAATCCCAGTAATAATGTCTAAGCATAATTTAAATTTATTACTAGTTTTCTTGTCTTTGAGAAGCCTACAATGTTATGGTGTCAAAAGTAACAATAAACAAATCCTCCATATCGATTATTGCAAAACTAACATACTCTCAGTATTGAGAATCACAACTCACAATACACCCAAGATTTTTAAAAGGCCTAATTTCACTAATGTTTAGAGTGCTTTAA
This sequence comes from Homalodisca vitripennis, assembly GCF_021130785.1. Classification (NCBI taxonomy): domain Eukaryota; kingdom Metazoa; phylum Arthropoda; class Insecta; order Hemiptera; family Cicadellidae; genus Homalodisca; species Homalodisca vitripennis. The sequence goes on along the minus strand of NW_025780374.1, from coordinate 806 downwards.
ATACAAAAAATTTATGTAACTCTTAAAATGTCGATTGGGGAAATGCCGAACTCCTAAGAACATAAAATGTGGGTTAACCACTGGTAAACTATAATTATATAAAGCAAAAGTAATCAGTTTTTTGTTATTTTCGTAAAATTTTTAAAAAAGTGGAAGAGTGTGGACTTCTTGCATGTAAGGATCCCTCTTGGATACTCGGAGTCGGCCTGATTACCGTTCGAACGGCCCATGACTACCGCACGCGCGGTGAACCATGTGCTACCGTTTCTATTTTAGCGGGCACAAAATCATCAAAAACTACTTTTCCAAATTAGTTAAACTTTAAAATTTTAAAACAATTAATATTCCGTGCTACTGTACCATAGCCTTTTATTTCCTGGTCACAAAGTTGGTCCTGAAAAGTTTTCTTCGGAGAAAAAGTGACTACTTCCTGTATTTTTTTAAGCTTGTGTAGTAGTATTGTGCAATTTCTTCCCCAAAACAATGAAATATATTAAACAAATTATCAATAATCTACTACTTCGGTAAGTGTAGTGTACTTCCAGTCCCAACGGGCATTCTTAGCCCCTGGTTTGCGTTTGCATTTTTGACCTAATCAAGAAATATATACAGTTTATAAATCGTTTTAAATAAACCTGTTATAAATTATTATAGATAGTATAGTAGATCAATAATTATCTACTTCTAATGGAAGATATTTACACTGCGAGGTGTTGGTGGGTTCGGTTGGTCCACCTAGGGAATAATGCTATAATTTGCCAAACTCGAAACATTCTGAGGATAACAAAAACCCAAAAAGACAAAAA
>NW_025780373.1:0-51580 GCF_021130785.1 Homalodisca vitripennis | reverse complement strand
AGAATGCTTCGGTCTGTTGGGTAAAAATGGGGCGGGGAAGTCTTCGACTTTCAGGATGTTGGTTGGTGAGCTGATACCTACTTGTGGTGATGCAGTCAGTTACAACGCTACGTTGAGAAAAAATACAACACAGGTGAAAACATTTGATCATATCAAAGGTTACTTGAAGTATATAGTAATTTTCACTTGAATTGTAATCTTGAAGAAACTTGATTTGTAATCTTGTAAATTTACCACAACACAGTAATTTTATAGAGGTTTTAAGATGGAAATAAAAATCCTACAGATAAAACATAGAAACTGTTAGTGAGATACAAACCATAGGAAAATATGTCCTCCGATTACAAGTGTTATTTATATATGATAGTTATTAACATTAAAACACAGTGTTGTTAAGTAACTTTGTTTTTTTAACAAAAAAACTATATTAAACCAACATAGAATGTTAAGAAAAATATGTAAATACGCATAAAAACATTTGAACACAACCTACTATAAAGGAATGTTGTATATTTTATCCTATATTGAAGGAGGCTAACCACCACATAAGAACTCCAAAGAAAAGTAGTAGTTTTAAACATTAATGAATAGATAACATCCACATTGGATTTCATCTCATATGCTACATAAATGCTTTGTTAATTTACTCTTTAAACATTTTGTCCATTTTAGTTTATTATTCAGGATGAATGTCAGATACTTAAGGAACCCTGGTAATAAAGTAGCTAGCGGACTTGTCTTGGCATGTACTGGCAAACCATCCATCATCCATCTTTCGGTGAAGATGACCACTTCTATATTGTTAGGACTGACAGACACGCAATGTTCCTCTACACCACATTTTCATTAGCATAAGTGTTAATTCTAAAAACTCTGCAACTGCTTAATAAATCTGCCAATACTCACCCAATACAAGGTTCTGTCTGTACAGAAAAGACAGACATGGTCTGTGTATATATAGAGAACAATGTGTAAGAATCGGGAATGTTACTAGTAAACTTCGGTAAAATTAAACACGGTTGTGCCTCAGGGCTCAGTACTAGACCCTATTCTCTTTTTAATTTACATTAACGATTTATGCAACAGTTATTTTAAAGGACAGCTTGTTGCTTTTTTGCTGATGATACAGCCTTCATATACAGTGATAAGGATATAAATGTGGTTTTTTAATGAGCTACTTAGCGACTTGGAAGCGTTGAGGCTTTGGTTTGATAGTAACTTTATGATCCTGAGTGAAAAAACAAAATATATGGTTTTTAGTCTAAGGGAGGAGATTTTGTTTAATACACCTGTTACTTATCATAAGTTAAATTGTAATCGTATACAGCTGAATTATTGTGGATGCCTAAAGATCGATAAAGTCCAATAACATTAAGTACTTGGGTTTAGTAGTTGATGAAAATTTGTCTTAGAAAAATTATATTCAAAAACTAAAAAAAAGATCTTTTTTTAGCTTAAGAAAGTTCTTTTTATTGCGGAATTACTGTCCTAGAAAATGTTCTTTTGATTCTTTACCATACACTAGTAGGATCAAAATTGGGCTATGATCTACCATGCTGGAGAGGAGCATACTCCACAACACTTTATCTGGTTGTCATTGTAGAGAAACACTTTGTACGCCTAATTTCACAAAAGAGTAAACTAGATCATTCTTGGCCTATTTTTAATGAATTAAGGATTTCTTCCATTGCGCAACCTCTACGTTATTTAAAGTTCTTAAGTTGTTTTACATGAGAAGCACATCATGTAACACTGCACGAAATGTCAATTATAAATTACGGAGATATAACTTGATACCAGTTCCAAAATCCAATCTCACTATTCATCAAAATTTTTTCAGTTGTATGGCACCAAGATTTTTTAATATAATAAGCGGAATCATTGGAGAATATTACAGTATAAAAAAGTTTTTAATCAATCTCAAAACTTGGCTTTTTACACAAGAAAACATAGATGAATATCTCAAAATTATTAAGTAAATCCACGATTTTAAATATCTTTTTTTATTTTGTGTACGATTTGCTGTTGTGTATGTTATAGGACTTTGTTTCTTATATATGTGTGTATGCGTAATTATGTAGAGGCCAATAATATTTGACATTATGCCTTATTTATTTTTTATCTGTTTAAGTAAATAGGGCACTTAATTTCGTTAAATATGAAAAAAATATTTTTACTATAGAGTTTCTATGGTTTAGTTTTGAATTATTATTTTGTATGTACAGTGGAACCTGGCTAATTCGAACTTCTATAATTCGAAATCTTCTTTAATTCGAATATTTATATTGGTCCCTAGCATTTTTCTATATAAGTAATGCAAAAATATCGTGGTTAATTCGAAGTTTATTTTGGATAATTCGAACTTTTTATAGCTGCACTCTTTTCTAATCGCGCAAGGCCATTGAACACAGATCTAGCCCACCCTCCCGCCGGCCGGCCGGCTCGGCCCTATCCTTCCGCGCCTATTGTTTTGTAGACGTGACTTCGGTTGTCCCAGCCAATGGACCAGGGGATCATAAAAAATCTAAAACAGTTTTACAGACGTTTATTGGTTGAGTACATACTGACTGAAGATAGCGACGCTCTAAAAATCAAGTTAGACATTCTTCAAGTCTCTCTCGCATGTGCAAGAAAGCTTGGTACAAAGTAACGTCCGAAACGATCAAACATTGCTTTAAAAAAGCTGGTTTTGTAAAAAAGGAGGACGACGGCGAAAAAAGCCAACGACATTATAGCGGAAGCGGTACCTTCAGTTGACGGCTGGGAGGACATCATTACTGACCCTGCCATCTCGTTTGAAGATTTTGTCAACGTGGATGAAGATGTTGCAGTATGTGGTGAGATAACAGACGCTGAGATCATCGCTTACGTGCTCAACAATAAACAAGATAGCGACATGGCATCGATCGGGTGACGAAGACGGCGAGTCATCAATTGGGGCGGAAATAAACTTTCCGAGTGCGGCCGCAGCAGCACATCATGGAACTTAGACGTATTTTTGAAAGTAAAAATGACGTAAGTGAGTCTATTTTCAATTCATTGAATATGGCAGAATCTTTTGTCACTTCCAAAAGACTTAACTTTAGAAAACAAGTGAAGATTTCCGACTTTTTTTCGAAAAAAATTAAATAATATTGTACTGTATAATGTTCCTTATCACCATTCAACTTATTTTCTTTTATTCCAAAAACAAATAATGCAATTGTGTATTTTTTAGATAATTCATGATTCAATTTTGCACTGTTTTACCATACTTTGCTTGGTAGAAATGCACAGAAAAACATACATTTACAACCATTCATGTTATTTTCAATAAAGGTTTTCAGCAAAGATGTAAAGTGCCATTATTTTAAGCCTTTAATTCTTAACTTTTTTAATTCGAATTTTTTTGATAATTCGAATTTTTTTATTGGTCCCTTGAGATTCGAATTATCCAAGTTCCACTGTATTGTGTTTATATTTAATCTTTTTTAATGTCACAGTTAGGAGCTAAACGTAAAAATTCATCAGATGTGTATTTTAAATTTTGAGTAATTTTAAAGTGGCACAGTAGTTTGTCGAGGTTTTGTTTTGATTTGTTTATACATTTTTACGGAAACCCCAACACAGGTAATGCCTATGGGATCCCTACTTTATTTCGTTTTTCCTTTGATATTATGTTATAATTTTGATATGATTTGTAACAATGTTGTATGCTTTTTTAAAACTGTATATATCTTTGATGAAATGAAGATTTGTTTGAATCGAAAAAATAAATATTTCCATATACACCTCTCTCTCTAATACCTCTAGGATCTTAACAACTAATGACCATAGAAGAGATAGATGTACCCTTGACGGTAGTCCTTATAATCACCTTCAAATAAGTATCTTTCGCTGGGTAAGGATGCTTCTAAGAGAAGCATCAGTCCACCTTTCCAATTTTATGCCTTCCACAGAAACCCATTCACTGTTAGAATCAAAGGATATTCTGTGAAATGTTCAGGATAATACCCACATTAAGCTATTTCTACTCTATTATCGATTAATGACAAGAGCTGGTGTGGGCCAATATTAACTGATCTGCCAGCTCTATATGATGTTGAACATTATACAGTGCTGACCAGCTCAATCAATCACTCTATCTTCTTCAGAAGAAAAGTGAAGATCCTGGAATCCTTAGTCTGGTAGGAAAACCTCTAGCAGGGATTGAAATAAAAATCATATTTACAACCCTCAAAATGCTTAGTGCAAGACTTGTGACCAAGGAGTTTATTTAAGTAACCATTATTCTGTTTTAAAGATCTAGGTGTTTCTGAACTTATGTTTATACAAACTTTTTGTTTCGTTCTGTGAGTATAACATATGTAAACATAATTCAATTTTCCATATTAACCATTTTGAAGATGTAAACAATTTAACGTATAAATGTTTTAGTACTTGAAAAAAATTGGGTACTGCCCTCAAATAGGAGCCCTCAACTTGTCATTCACGGGTGAGGAGACCCTACGACTCTTCGCACAACTACGGGGGATCCACCCAAAGCGAGTAGAGACAGAGGTGGACAACTGGATAAGACTGTTGGGTAAGAAATAACTTTTCCATTTAACGCTCATATAGAGCATTAAAAAAATTGTTATAAATCATTTGAAAAGATTAAAGAAAACAAAGAAACAATTTATGCCATTAAAAGAACATAAAGTAAACCATATTCAAACACACTAAAGAATATACACAAGCAAAATGAAAGTTTAGATTTATTCTGATGTGATGAATTTTAAAGATTTTATTATTAAAAGCAATAAGTACTTATTATTTAGTATTATTTTAGTGCAACCTATTATTTTAGAGATTATTGATGGCTTTACTGTAAAAGTGAGCAAGGTAATAAAATAGGACAGACTTTTGCAACACTTTTGGACACGAGTTCATACTGTTTGATCTTTTGACATATTGTATACAAGCCAAAAATTTATTTAGTTTTTAATTTTCCTATAGTTAGAACTGGGTCTGAGATGTTAAACAAGGGTCAAATCTTGTTGTGTAATAAAACATATTCTACTGCAGAAACATTGAAGATATATATATATATATATATATATATATATATATATATATATATATATATATATATATATATATATATATATAGTGTATAGTGTATTTCTAATTCAGAGGGAAATGAAATAGAGTACCCCAAATGAAGCCAATCCTCAAGACAAACATGCAAATATCTCAAAAACAGAATTTTTTTAGTTATGTACACAGAGATAATATCTAGTATGATAGATATTAGCAGATCAATTTGTGACATCATTTATTCCTTCAGACGACCAAAATAATATTCATTCTTTAAACTTAATTACTTACATAAAAAAAGAGTACAAATGATTATTCTTGACATAGTGGAGGCTGGGCAAATACAGAATATATTTAACTATCAGTCCACCGTAATTATGTACTGTTTAAAAAACAAAATAAAAACATGACTTTTAATAATTGACAAAATGCCTATAATATTTCCATGTACCACTTATAGGTATTTTACCAAAGTTCTTGTTATTTCAAGTTTATTTTATTCTCAACATTTATGAGGCCAGCCAGATGATTACATCCCTCTCATTTATCGATATTAAGAGTAAGAATGTATTGTGAATACCAATATCTGTGGCAACACAATTTTCTTTGTGATTACTCAGGGTTAAGTGACCACCGTTCCTTTCTCTGTGCAACGTACAGCAGTGATACCAGGCGCAAACTGAGCACAGCTGTAGCTCTGATAGGTTACCCTCCCATAGTGTTCCTGGATGAGCCTACGGCCGGAGTCGACCCATTCGGCAGACGCAATCTGTGGGAGATTCTCAACGCAAGCAAGGACATGGGACAAGCTATTCTTCTTACTTCTCACAGGTTAGTAGACGTTAATAAATAGTGAGAATCTTAGCTACAAGGGATCAAGAATATGGAATACCCTGCATTCTGATCTGAAAACATCAACATTTCAATGAACAGATATAGAAGAGGTTGTTCTGCTATGATCTCATAGGTTTGTAGACAATAATTCCAGAAAAACAGCTATGCATGAACAAGAATGTGTAATACCATGCATTATGTTTTGAATATTGAAGTTTTATCTTTTAAATCACCTACCGGTTTTATGGTCTAGATGAGTTTTTCAGATAGAAATTTCAAGGTACCTAAATTTTGAAAACCAATTTGTCTACCGTTTAAAAGATACTGAAATTTGTTTTTAATAATGTTAAACCACATTGTGATTTGGAATCTTTTAGCTTCTAAAACAAAAAATTACTATTGATAACAATATAAGATAATATTATAATGACTCTGAAATAGAATATTCCATAAATTATACTGGAAGATCAGTACGATCATGCACCCGGCGGTTTATTGGATGAATAAAGCAGAGAAAATGAGAACAAAGCAAACGATATATATATTCAATACCAAAGAAAAAACTGTTGTACTAATGTGAATGGCCGCCTTTTTAAAACAATTTATGGTAAATCTTTTACCACCTTTTAAATTTAACTTTTAATTCAAAAAGAGAATTATTATGGTCTATATAATTTGAAAAATTGTTTTGGTTAGTCCCAATTTAAAACAAAAATACAAATCTGTTGTAAATACAAATAATTATTAATTGCATCACATTTTAAACAGCACCTCTTATTTCACAGTCAACTAAAACTGGAAAAGCAATATCAAGTGGAATTTTTTGGAACTCAACTTGAATCATGTCTGCTATTGAAGTTAAAGATTTTTGTTTAACTCTGATACTCCTCTGAGTTTCTGTTAACGTGTATAGCCTACAATAATAGTATATACAGGGTGTCAATTAAGTCTGGAACCTCTTTTTTAATTTTTAAACCACAATATAAAAAAAATACCAAAGTTCACACGTGCTTACTGGTGATAGTAATGCACATATCTGCCCAATTACCGAGCAGATATTACCTTTGGGGGGCGGTCCACAAGGAGTCAGACAAAATTCTTAAATAGCAGCATAGGTTAAGTTTGGTATCAAATTAAAGGTCTTACTTAGCAGAGTACAATGCCGCAAACCGGACTTAAAAAGGTGGATTCATTCAGTAGTTATAGCTATTTGAATTTTAAAACAATTGAACAATGTAAATTATTAAGTATTACAAGTAAACACCAATTTTTAAGTACCTGTGATCAAAGTAAGTGTTCAAAATGTTCCCCTACCATCGTCTGGCAATGTCCTAGGCGGTTGTAAAAGCCATCCACTGCATTTTGAAGGTAGTCACGAGGAATATCTTGAGCTTCATGGACTATGAGATTTCTTAGGTGCGCCAAATCTCGAGGCTTAGTACGATAAACTTTATCTTTGAGGTATCCCCAAAGAAAAAAATCCAGCGGAGATAAATCAGGGGAACGAGCAGGCCACTCTACTGCACCATGTCTTCCAATCCATCTGTGAAGGAATTTTGTATCCAAGTATTCTCTAACAAGGAGAGCAAAGTGTGGTGGCGCGCCATCTTGTTGGAAATAAATTCTTTGAAATTGTCGACCAAGAGCAGCTTGTAGTGCAGGAATTATCTCATTTTGGAGCTTTGCTAGATATGAGTCACCATTTAAATTACCATTGATAAATAATGGGCCCATAATTTGGTTTCCTATAATACCTGCCCAAACGTTAAGTTTCTGTGGATGCTGTGTATGACTCAATCTGCCACTTTCACATTCTAACATTAGTTGTGTTATTGGTAATAATTATTGATTCCTGGCTTCGATTACTACATTGTCAGATGATGGGAGGGGAACATTTTGAACACTTACTTTGATCACAGGTACTTAAAAATTGGTGTTTACTTGTAATACTTAATAATTTACATTGTTCAATTGTTTTAAAATTCAAATAGCTATAACTACTGAATGAATCCACCTTTTTAAGTCCGGTTTGCGGCATTGTACTCTGCTAAGTAAGACCTTTAATTTGATACCAAACTTGACCTATGCTGCTATTTAAGAATTTTGTCTGACTCCTTGTGGACCGTCCCCCAAAGGGATTATCCGGTCGGTAATTGGACAGATGTGTGCGTTACTATCACCAGTAATCACGTGTGAACTTTGGTATTTCTTTCTATTATGGTTCAAAAATTAAAAAAGAGGTTCCAGACTTAATTGACACCCTGTATAACAATTTACCTTGATTTTCAGCATGAGGGAGTGCGAAGCGCTGTGCGGAAGACTGACTATCATGGTGGATGGTCAGTTGGTTTGCTTGGGGAACACACAATATTTGAAGAAAAAGTTTGGACAAGGCTACACAGTGCTGTTTGTGCTACATACCGTACGAGAACTGCAGGAAATGATTCCAGCGCTTAAGGCTGAAATGTACAAACTGTTCTCAAGAGTGAAATTGAAAGATCAACATAAGGTATGGGAATATTGAGCTTCAAATTTAATTTTTATCAGTAGAGGCAATTCCCCAAATATATCTATACTTTTGTCTCCAAGAGAACAATGGTTACTTTGCCGTTCCCTTGACCTTAAATTAGTAGCATCATGTGGTGTCCAACCCTTGAATTTGTGTTTTTTGTATCGACAGAGATTAAATAAAAACTAAAACCCAGTCTCCAGGTGGTTTTTGAATGGTGTAAACAATCATTGTTGTTTGCCATATTCCACTATAAAATTCATTTGAGGAGCAGTGGGATCCAAAGTTTCTTAATAAGCTACATACTAGTGCTAATAAATAGAGGTCATCCAATTTGAAAATTAGTAAATATCCGAGTCTTAGAAACTTTGTGTTTCTATGAAAGCTGGAGTAATGCTAAATCAAAATATATGTTGTATGTAATTTTGACAGAAACCATTTTTAAAATTATTTTCAATACTTTTTTCAATTTACAAAAATTGTTACAATTTTACAAAACTGTACAACTTTTATAAAGAAGACTCAACCTCTGTGTCAAATTAATTCATCTAAGAATGAAAAACCAAAAACTTCAATAACATTACATGGGAGACTAAACCCATTCATATGTTGTGGGTTGTCACTTTGTTTATAAAAATTTTACAAAAATAATATACTATTTTAAGATTCTCATATTAGTTTTATTATTAGTATTATGGTTAAATTATTATATATTTGTATGGAAATAAACTTATATACTACAATTGACACACTGATCCAATTGGTTCCACATACCAATCTCTACAGGTAATATGTAATTCTTTCCCTGATGTTCACAATATTTTGTAACCTTCTGTAACATTAAATGTTTAAAGTTCTTTTCTATGTAACCCCTTTATAATATTAAACTACAAGTTTAAACCTTTATATGACAAGTTCTGACATGTACGCACATGGTATGCAGGCATACTTTTGGTGATATTGTGGACATGTACTAGTATAAAGAGTGCCCCATTATTAACACTTGACTACACCACTTCAGTATGAGCTTAGTGGTAAAGATAAAAAGCAAAAATTTCAAGAAAAGACTGACCACGATATCTAGCTTCAACAAGTTTTCTTATGACACTGTTTTTACCTGCTCATAAGACATCATTTTAATGCTTTCATTGTACCTTATAATATTTGTCTAATATGGAATGTTTATTGACTTTAATTCAAACAGATTTTCCTCTTTACATTTATGGTTTTAAACTTGTTAACCTAACATTATATTACATTAATTTGAGCGTTTACATTGACTCCGTAACCATTCTTCATGAAATAGTCATTATTGATTAATTAGGCTCTGTAGACAAAAGCGGAGTGTGGAGTGTTGTGCGTGGTGGAATCGATTACTTTGTAAGTTTCGTGACCTTCATTCCCCACCCATACATACCAGAGCATTCAAAAATGCTGATGAGTGACCCACAACCTACACATTGAAGGTGTCACATACAAGTGAAATGATGACTCTACATTAATTATGTTAGCTACATAAGAATATGCCATTAATATGCTAAATGAAAATAAAAACAATTGTCAGCATGATATTAAGAGTTAAACTTTAAATACAGTAATAAAACTGCCTGAAGTTGTTGTAATTTAACCTGTTTTAATGAATATGTTTTGTACTTTTTTACAGAAAGCACTTCACTTCCACATTAAAGATGAGAACATCAAACTTTCCCAGTTGTTTGGTACCATGGAACAGTTGAAAAAATCATATCCTGTAATAGAATCCTATGCACTTGGCAATACAACTTTAGAACAAGTATTCATCTCTTTTGCTAAAACTCATATAAAGCCAGAAATTATAATCTAATTTAATTTGTACAAATAAATTATGTTCATATGTCAGATTGGAAATATTATTTTCTTACCTGTAGTAATTTGCAAACTCTGGTTACACCAAGCATTGTCACTTTTATTCTAAAACTCGTAAACGCCTTTTGAAATGCTGTTAAACTGATTTAAACATTAAATTGTGTTTTTTTATTTCAGAAAAGACTTCTAAAACCTATGCAAAACACATTGCATCCTCTATTTCAAACAAAAAATGGAAATTTAAACATCATTCATATGATGTTAATTTTCATTATAAATCAATATAAATTTGGATGATTTAATGTCTCAATTAGAGGGTATCCAAGAACATTCCAAGTTGCACTTTCAAATGATGATATTAATAAACAATAGTTATTGCTACTTTCACCATCACGCTCTTGTCAAAAGATCTAATTCTGGTGTAGACTTATTTGTTCTACACTGTAAGAAATTCACTTAAAATAGGACCTGGATAATATTTTAAAGTCAAAATAATGGTGTTATTTATTGATGTCTTCTCAAGCTTTTATCTACATTTAACACCTTTCCACCCCAACAATATTTTAAGTTCTTTCATCAATTTACAAAAATTGGTTGTTTATCAGTTTTATTAATCAAAATAATTCATTTAACACGTTCACTGTGTTATTGGAATTTCATGAACATTATTTAAGTAACTGGTTACTTGTATAGAAATATATGTGTGTGATACGAGTAACCCATAATTCATTGTGCAGTATATCTCAGCAGTCAAGAGACATGGAACACTCCAGGTTAGTTTGTAGAAACTGTTACAACCTTCTTACCACTATGGCAAGTCAGGAGTCTAGAAGAATTGGTCGCCATGACATGAGTAACCAGTTACTCATTTCATACAAAGGTTTGGTTGGTTTCATACTTTTAAAATATCTTCACAACAAAGTAACTAAACTTCAAAGTTGTTATATATGACAATACAAAATTACAGTTTATTGGTTATTAGAAGTATTAATTTATTTTGATAATGGCAAAACATACCCAATTATTGGAATACGATTTAAAAGTTTTATAATTACTCTAAACATAAACACTGCTCAGTATTATTTCATATCATCGCTGGTAACCATTTGCGACTCATTTTACAATTCAACATTTGGTTTTTCTATTCATTATCAAACAGTACCAATTTCAAACAAAACTAACAAAATGTTGCTCTACACAAGAAACCACCTACTCGAGAGCCAACCGTCACCAATACAGCAAGAGAGCCAATTGGTCTAATAAAGGTACATTCAGGGTAAGGAAACATGGAATAAGGAAGCCATGGTGGAAAATAAGAAATTTAAGATGGTTGACTCACAGATTTGGCCGTCAGCCCTTGGGTAGGGTGATTGGCCATCTGGTAGATCCGGCAGTCAGATAGTTAGGTTAGGTGAGTTTTTAATAATTTATCGCAAATAACAGTTAAATGCTGCAGTATAAAAAAGCCACAGCAACAATTAAATTAGGAAACCAAATTGTCAATTAGAAATACCTGAAGTAGTTAGTCCTATTGAATAAAAAACACTAATTAATTATTGCCAGTTTTTTTTATGTATTACACAACTATATTGTTTAAAATTAATTAAAACAAAGTAAACTCATTTGTTTAGTATTTGAGTAACGGCTGCAAGTACAATTGCGATGAACATGTGTTATTCATGTGATCAGTAGACACGTTTCCTTTAAAACAGTAAGAAGTAAGTTTTACACTGCTTTGAATGTTACAATTTTAAGTTCATAATAAATAGTTTTAAATTAATAATTAAATGATTACCTTTTTAAATAATACCCAAATTATACTAAGTATTTAAAATATATTCATCATAATTCGGTTCAACATTTTGAGTTTTTATTGTTCGGTACTTTAGATACTCAGAACTCTTGATGATGTGATTGTTGTGGTGGCCGCTTATTATACTACAGCCCAGTTAACACAATCCCGATGACATATACTCCATTGTGTACACACGATCTTTCACAACTGCCGTCATGTACCCAATGGGGTACACACTGCTATACATTTCCTTATTGCATTTTTATTGCTTGTCTCTCTTGGTGATTTTTAAAAATTTGATCTCGCACTTAAATAAATACCTCATACTATCTTTTATGAAAATAAGCCATCATTGTGAATGTGTTAAATTATAAAAAATACTCTCAGGTAGGCTGGATGACCCTTGAATAAGTCCAACAATCAAGTAGTTGGCTTAGGTCAGCATAAAACTGTTAACGCTTGCAGTTAAATCAATTCATGTTTGTAACATAGTTTTGTTAAATAACTTATGTTCTTACTATGTTGTATCAGAAAGCTTGATACTTTGGTATTATCTGAAAGCCACTATTTTTGTTTTTCATACTGAAAACCTAAGAAAATTACATTATTAGAAAAAACAGACTTTATTTTACTTAATGTGAAAATCACATTCATTATGACAATCAGTTCTTGTTTTCAACCCCCTAAAAAGCAGCAATTTCTGAGTGAAAAACGCTACTCTGTCCCTATCTACTATTTGTTATAGGCTATATAAGTAGGTAAATACGTCCATATGTATTACAGATGTAAAAAGTTAAGGGGCACTCACTTGATCTGAGTTTGAATGTAGGTACTATCTCGAGGAGTGTTTTGCTTTTATCGCCACAATTGTAGGGTGGTGCCGAAGTCACCAACGAAGCCTGATGAGGTACTTTTGGTACTTTCCCGACCTCAGCTCATCCAACGTGATCTTATGTCAGGAAAGTACCAATTGGAAATGCCTCTGGCCATCAGTGCAGACTTTGGTTTGGTGCCACCCCACACTTTTGGTGAAAATAGAAAAGTATTTCTCCAGATAGTATCAAAATTCAAGCTCACATATTGTATGCACTAGTAAGCTAATAAACGTCATCTTTAAATTTGGTACTACTAGTAACATATTTATGACAACCTAATCTAAACCTCTACTAATAACATATTTATGATAACCTAATCTAAACCTAATAACAAATAGTAGAGGAACACAGTGGCCTCCTTCTTGCCAACATCACTTCCTTTTGAGAGGAAGAAAACGTGAACCAATCGTCATTATTACATGCAATTTTCACAATAAGTACAATAGCCTTTTCTTTCTAATTTAATGTAGTTTTTATTAACTCCACAGTAAGAAAACCCCTTCCAAATATAGTGGTCTCCGGATAATACTAAAGTAGGCTACCCAAACTTATTTTAAAGTATTTAAACTAAATTGAAATTGATCCAATAGTCTAATACCTCAGAATTAGGCCTACTCTAAAATTAAGAGTGAAACACGATTTAATTAATGTTATCTCGACAGTTTGGTGGACATAAATAAACACTGTTCTGTTCGGATTTATTTTATTAATAAATTATAGACCTAGCCTATCACTCGTATAAAAATGTCAAATCCAAAAATATCAACAACAGTCAAAATAATACAAAAGTAAAGAATTTTAACAAACCAAATAAAACTATTAAATTAATTTAATGAAATTATTTTATTGAGCTATGAGAGAAGTTTCGACTTTGCTGAAAAAGCTAAATACCAAACTAAAACAGAGAGAACAGCAGCCATAAATTCAGAATTTACCCACGGTCCTTGGTACGCTCCAGGGTAGTTTACTACAATAGTAACCAGAGGCTTCACAGTGGAGAGATCTTCACCGCTTCTCATTGCTTTCCTCAAAGCTCCGTATCCTTCTTCATCATAGAGATTTACGCTGTAATCTCCACTCTTGGCCTTCTTCACATCTTCAGTCCAACTGACCTGATATTTATTGTCATCTCCAATTCTTGCAGCAGGCAAGGTTTTCCCAGAAACTTCTGCATACAAGGGAATACCTTTGACACCATTGGCACATTTCAAGTTAAATTCTGCTACGTAAGCAATGCTGGTTAAAACTGTAGCATCTTGTGTAGTATACTGAGATGCAGTAACTTCTGGTTTAACACAAGTGTTTCCATAACTTGAACTAATCAGAAAGGCCGCAAACACAGCAAGTACAAACCTTGTAGTTTCCATTTCTTGATGTAGGTTTTATCCCTGACTAAATTATCAAAGTATGATATACAACAGTCACAAACAAGAATAACTCAAAGAATGATTTTAGCTGGTTAAATCATTAATTTAACTTTAGAGTTCAATTTGTTAATTTATTCACATAACCAAACCACCACACAACAACGGTCATACACTCGTACGTTAGCAGCTTCTGCTTTTCTAGGCTGTAGCGATAGCCGTGTCATATGTTGAAAAGTTGTAAACAGTTGGCAAAACGAAGCTATGATTTGGCCACATGGAGGAGGAAGTTGTGAACGCGTTCTAAAGCCGTTTTTGGATTTTATACTGCCAATTAAAGTGTTTCGTTTCATATGTAACAAAATTGATAATATTTCTAATATTACCTGACAAACTGTATTACATTTTACTACAGAATTTTGTATATGGAAAATCTTTAAATTATATATTAAGGTTTGGTTTCGTAGATGTGATGATGAATGAATAGTAAATGTTAATGTTCTTTTTAACTAGTATAGTGTAACTTTGAAAGATATTAAGGAAATCGTTAGTTAGAAAGTAAAAACAACTCACAACTAGTGTAAATTGTATTACATAGAACTAAGAAGTTTATTAATTTTTACATTCACTTTCAATTACCTGAATGTATGACTAAAACTGCACGTTAAAAATAAATATTTTATATAGTCGATGTAAGTTTTTACATACGATTAGACAAAACAATAGGGTTTAACCATTAAAGATAAATACATAATTTATCTTAGTGTGTGTGTGTGTGTGTGTGTGTGTGCGCGCGCGCGCGCGCGTGTGTGCGTGCGTGCGTGCGTGTGTGTGTGTGAGAGAGAGAGAGAGAGAGAGAAAGCACATATCGTCTAAGCAAGCAAGACTTTTTTACCGGAGTCGAGAGAAGAACTAGCATTACAGAACAAAACGTCTGTCACAAAATCCCCATATGGAAGCATGGCATGTTCTCTGGAAAGTTAAAGTTATATGACAGAAGATTCCAATATCTTTTCTTTGTTTGAAGGTTATTTTTGACGATGGAAGGATTGTGAAAGAAACAGGATTTTTCCGGACATTTGCCATCGTTAAGTGAAACAAGAAAACAGTAACACTACGTTTCGAGATCTCCAATATCTCCAACATCGAGATCCAATATCCAATATCCAATATCTTGTGAGAAATTTGTTTGTTTGTGTGAATTCGGGAATTAATACACTGAAACGTACTTCAAAGAGAAATAACCAACTCCCAATTGGATTTCAAAGAGGTAAGGAATCCACCCCAGCAGGGATCACTTCTGGCTGGTTTATACCTTCCAGTTGAATCCACCACTGGGCACAGTAAAAACCGACTTGTCATTTAAAACTGGGCAATCACAAATGTCGACATTCTGGGGTTCATGGCCAATTCGATAGGTCTAGTCTACTGTGGGAGATGACTGTTGGAGTTGGTGGGGCTTGTTCCCTAACCTCAGAGGTTCTTGCTAGCCTCAATAAGGGTGTGCCACACCCTGCCTACTTTGATTGGAGAGGCTGGTTCAGAGCTGCCCTCTCCTTCTTCCGGGGAGACATGACTTTGAGATGTAGTGCCCTAATTCTTCCTCATGGATCTCAATAGGAGGCGGCACCTACTCCCTAACCTTACCCATTCTGAATATCCTGTCACTCCGGAAGCAGTGCAAAGGTTCTTACAGGACTAAATGCAATTTATAAGCTTTTTGTCCTAAGAGAACAAAAAGAATTCACAACTAAGTCAAAATTAACTCAATTCTTATTATTGTATAAAGATTAGAAATCTTCAAATGAGGTTATTATTTACATTGATAAACCTTATCTAGTAATAAACTGTGCATCGTGTTTGTATAAACTTGTTTTCCTCGTTCCCATTTGCCTTATTTTATGATAACGATCTGATATAATTGTAAATAAAATCAAGTGCTGAAGTCTGAAACGCAAATATTCGCAGCTGAAATGGGTACCGCTCTTTAATATATTTAGTACGAAACATTACTAAATCACTGTGGAACTTAGTGAATTAAACTATTCTTAATAACTTACCATTTTCATGTAATAATCACATAATTTTTGTACAATTTATTGTGATTTTTAATGTTTTTTTTTATTTCATAAATGAATTCTAAACCGAAATTTTAAATAATATTATATAATAATTGTACAAAAATGTAGAAAGTTGCTCAACTTTTGTATTAATTTTTTTAGTTATTCTACTTTAAGTAAGAATTTTGGGATGAAAGGAGTTTTTAGACAAAAATTGGTGATATTCCATAAATCAACAGAAAGTTCATAACATAACAAATTATTGTTCTTTTACAAAACTGACGCTATTTCGTCTTCGTTCCACTGTGCGATACCGCCTCTTAATTCTTAAATATAGGTAATGTTATTGTTTCGAAATGTATAAGGAAAGAATGATGCGTAACTGTATACAAAAATTAAAATGTAAATTTGAATCTATTGAGATTTTTTTCCGATGCTGATGAAAAGATTTAATTAACTAGCTAGTAATATAATATTACGTAACCAGTTAAACACTGTTGTGGAGTGAAATAACGTTTCATAGCAATACATATATTTTACAGTACAATTAGAGATTAACTTTTAATATTCTTATATTAATACAAATGTAAATTTTCTCATGATTTAAAAGGCAGTGAGTTTTGGTTCATCATTATACGCGTTCCGTTTCCTATTCGTTACTCTTTGAGTAATACAATTTAACCTTAATCTTACAATTTAACTGTTTGAGTTTAGGCCTATAATAGGAAAATTGTTGTGATATAAATTTAGTATAATGTGTGAAAATTCAGAAGAAGAAATATTGGAAAGTAAGTAGTTTTATTTATTTTGCAGAGTTGATAAACAACGTCAGTAAATAAACTATATCAATAACTATATCAATTATATCTTCAGTTTCATCATTGACAGATTATTTTAGAAGAGTATTGTATAACTTTCACCAATTGAAACACATTTGTTTATAATGATAACAAGGTATACTGTATTATTATTATAACTATAATTGGGTAGGGTACGATAAGCGGACCCGGTTTTTTATATCTAAGAATGTAATCATCGATACCTAATATTCGCATCTCAAATCCTAGACTATCAATCGATATAAAGCACCTATAGTCCTCAATAACAATCTCATGTTTTAAATTAAAATATGAATTCAATATTTAGAGTGATCAAACAAATTATTATAACCAAAATTAGGAAAACTGAAGACGACCATATTTACAGTTACAGTTGTTTCTTTCCCACAAATGTCACATAATAGGTTTTTTTGTACGTGTTCAACATGTTGAAGTCACGAAAAACATGGCTTATCATCTTTCAAGGCAATGTCGTGTAGTTTTCTAAAATTGACTGCCATTTTTAATAATCAAATGTTACTTATATAAAATTAAAATATTACATTACGAGTATTATTTGAAAGTGTTTACAGCTAAAGGTATAGATTATTTAAGTTAATTGTTCAAAATAATTAATCAGTATCGATTTATTGTATTGATGGTTATTATTAAGTTATCAATATCTCTTACATTAAGTCCAGAGTCAATAATCACTGTGATCTTGGTTTTGCTCTATTACATATAGTTTACTGCCTATTAGTCATGTACATATTTACTACTGGCGTAGGAACGCACCTGCAAAATTTCAAAACAATTGGATCATTGGGAATGGGATAGTTAACCCAAGTACCTGAGGGTTACCGGTTATATTATAGTTTGTTAAATAGTATATTAAATTGTGTATTAACAGTGTTATAATAATTATGTTGTTAGTGACTTTAAATGTGATCATATTACCACATGGTTGAAATTTGATGTGAAACTCCACCTCTACTACCTTCATTTTGATATTGAAGATAGTAAATATAAATCCATCGGGATTCTCAATTTTAATCTCCCAAGGACCAAATTACATTCACCTTATAGGCCTAAGTAAAAAATTGTGGTTGCAAGGAAAACTCATAATAATTAAACAAACAGTTTATTGTAAAGGTTAATCATATGACATTTTGGTAGAGTATAATAAGCAGACCTATATTGATATTAACAAATAACATTAATTACATCAATTGATATAATGAACAGATAAAAAAAAACAATAAAAACAAAACAAAGTGATAAAATAAATTGAACAATAACATCATCTATACCTACTGTAAACATATTTCCAGATAGTAAACATAATATTTTGTTTAAAACACTACTTCATCTGTGTTTTTCTTGATTTCAAGATGTTTGTTTTGTTATTATGGTTTCTTTATTATTTATGAGATTATGTCAATGTGTACATTAAATTAGTTCTTTTAGTTTCAAACATTCACATGATTTATTTCCTATTTTAGATATATGTTGATATTAATTAGTAATTCTGTTATTAAATATATGAAGTATCAATGATTATACTAAGCAATATAAAAAGCGGCTTCACTTATCATACTTTACCCTGTCATTTTGCAGTAATTTATCAACTGTTATTTTGAATTTGAATATTTTAACTTAACCTGTAATTTCATCATCATAGAAAACTAAAGGGATGATTACAATATTTTTTATGTGGATTGTTTACTAGGATTACAGATGAAAAGTGGGATTGATGTACTATGAATGCTGTGTATGGAAGTTCAAAAGCAAAAGTTTCTATTAACTTATTCTATTGTCTGTTTTTTTAAGTTAGCCTTGAGGTACTATCTGCGAGAAAAACAGACTTATGATCTACAAAATATGTGACATCTATGAAAGATTTGTTTCTAAGGAGCATAACAGATCAAATGCGCTGTCACAGAATCAGAGTAACCTGTAATGCCACTTAGATTTTCAACATGATTTTTAACTTTTTACAATTTATATTATTTATATTTAATTAATTTCATTTTTATTATTAGTATTTGTATACCAAATCAGTTCCCTATATTTCAGTTTTTTTTTATTTCAGACCAAACCTAAGCAACAAGTTATATATTAAAAATTTGAAATACCATTTAATTATTATATTATATTTTTAACAGAATAAAATAACATCTATAAATATAATTCTAAACTCTAAATTATAATTGTATAAGGAAATACAAAAGATGTGATAAAAATCCTATGCTAGTTACAATTTTGAAATGTCAAATGTTACATGTCATCTATACAGAAGCCTATTGATGTGAGAAAAGTAGATGAGTTTGATGGCAGGTTATTTTACACCTGTATGGTAATTCCTTAACTGATAATTAATTATGAATACGTTTTTATAACTTCCTGCTTAAATAAACAACTTGATTTAAAATTAAAATTGATGTGTATGTTACATGTTAGTTTGATCATTTATATGCCAATCATATTTTATTAAAACAATAATATATAGTTGTTACGTTATTTGTTGCATTGCAATTATTGTAGTAGTATTAAAACATTTGTTATACTCTTTTCCATAATAACCTATAGTCAAAACTTAGAATTTGAATATAAACGTTAAATTTAAGCTTAGGATATATATTTGCTCTGAAGTTGCCTTATAAATATTTTTTAAATCAGATTATCAGGAATGATTGTAAAAGTATAATTGAAGTAGACAATGTATGGTGTTGCATCCAAAACTCTGGATTGATAATACTGTTCCACCAAATAATTGACAGGCAATAATATATATATATATTGAATAGCGTGAAGTTTTGTCAAACTCAGAAAATTGGGCAGTGAGACTTATGAAATGATTAAGGAAACAAGGAACCTTTGAGCCACATAACCGTTTTTAAGTGGTGGGCAGTATGGGTAGTGGGGGCCCTTACTCAGACTGATTTTTTCGGATAATTTTACTGGGTCCTTGTGACACGCTTATTTGAAGGGACCAGGTGCCAAGACATAATGGGACCCAGCTGATTATCCTTTCCGGGCCTGCTAAAGCTGGTGGTGGACCCTGTTTTAAAGCTGGCCAAGACAGAGTTGCAGGTGACAAGCAATCAGGACATCCCAAGACCAGCACAATACCAGAAAACTTTTGAAATATTTTGTCTAATCATTTCATAAGATAGTCACCGATCAATTCAGCAGATTTGTGAGAAAGTGAACACTGATTATGGACAATGCCAGAAAATCTGGGCATGCGATGCGTTTGTGCAAATAAATTCAATTGCTTCTCAACGAAGCGCAAAAGAACTTTTGCACCACAACTATTCACCAGCCCACTCTTCTATCAAAACAACCTAGTGGCGAAAACAAACCACATGACTGTTGTACCTTGTTCATCAGACTTTGCACCATGTACCGTTAACTCTGTTTTTGAAACTCAAGCAACAGTTGAATTGGATCACTTTATGTCAATGCAAGATTTTCAATAAAACTCTAAAAAGGTCCAGCACAGTATTGAAAAAAATCATTTTGAAAACACTTTTGGAGTTTGACAACAATCCTGGAGTAAGTGGATTGTATCTCAGGGTTAGTATTTAGAAAATTATCACAGTGAAAGCTAAATTATGTAAGCCAAATCAGTATATAAGCTCAGTCCTCAAACTTTTAGATTCACCCTTATACACTCTGGGATGGTTATAAAAGTGTTTGATGTTTAACAAATTTTGAAACTCATGTTTAACTAATCATTTTTATGACAGTGATTTAATTGTTTCAGTGCTAAATAGCATCTTTACAAAATGTGATATCGATGGTAACGGATTTGTAGACATAAACACACTTATACATTTCCTCACTTGTCAAGATTCTACATGGCAAAAAGATAAGTATGTATATCTGAAGAGTCACATGAAAAATAGTATAATTATTTTTGTAAATTAACTAGCCTAAACCCGCGGCTCCGCTCGCGTGGCAGTAGAGAGGGCTACATCAATCAAGCATCGAAAAGAAATACTAATTTTATTATACGTTTTTCCAATTAATTTATTGCTCTACTAATACATCGTAGCATATCATAAAATCTATTATAAAAGTTTTTTGTTTATTTTAATGCGTTTTGGTAAACAACGTTATTAGTTGTATTATTTGGAGCATAAATATAAAGGTTCTTCAGGTTTCCGACTCTTGAGCAAGCGACGTATAATTGACCGTGCGAGAAACATGAGGGTTCCAGATGGATTCCTGCGACGTTAAGTGGGTGTTGATTGTAGTCTGCTGAAGGATCGTAATTAAAAGCTTGTTTATACATGTCATGTTGAAGTCGTGCATCGCCTGATCTGTTTGCAACCGCTCGATTACTTTGCATTCTCAATCTATCATTCAAATTTGATGTTTCTCTTTCTTCTTGCGACAGCATCATTCTTGATGCTGATGTTCGTATTCGATTCAATTCGTTTACCTTTGCGCGCTGGTCGTTGCTTTGATTATTACGAATTCGTTTTGTTGCTATCGCACGTGCGCTGTGACGGCTTAAAGCACTTTTTTTTCTTGGCGGCATTATGTTATTTTCCAATAAAATTCGTCAAAAAACTGCTCAAAGGAATTCTGTAAAAAAAATGTTGAGAAAAACATTCTTCAAAGAATATTTACATGAGAAAACAAAAATACTTGCCTATTTTTTTAAACCTTTTACTGATGGAAAATAACACTGTTCTTGGAAATTGTAAAAAAGATATCAAATCACGTTTATCAAAAATTTGACATTTGTGACACGTTGTAAATGTCAAAAAATGTTTGTTTACATAGAAACGTCAAAAATATTTATGTTTACTTAGTTACTGTCAAAAATAACAACAATTTTTTGTCCCATTATATATGTTTACAAAGAACAGCTGATTAAAAATTTGAAAAGACTCTTTCACTTAATAACATATGTCTGCTGCAATGCATTTCTTACGGGTATTTCTGTAACCAGTGGGGCGGAATCCTGAATCGGGAAAGGGATAAAAAGTATCCTATAACCTTCTACAGATCAAGACGAACAAATTAAAAAAAAATTAGGCGAATCCGTCCAGCCGTTTGTGAGTGATGCTGTTACACACGAACAGTTTCATTTTTATATATATAGATATCATAAAGACGCATCATAGTTTTTAAGTTAAGGCACCAAAGATGTGACAAAATAAACAGCTCAGTATTAAAAACAAAGCAAAATAGATTAGGATATTAGTTTACCTTACTTAATTTTTCAAACACCTAAAATAATGACTAAACATATTTTAATGTTTTATTTATGAAATGAAATGAAATGAAACGTTTATTCTCTCTTTCACAATCAATTAATTGTAACAAAACAACAACAATATTATACTTCTATACTTAGTGTTTGATCAAATAACGTGTTAACTACTTAGGATGTGTTTTTTTCTATTATTGAAAATAAATGTTATAATAGAAATTATTAAACAAAACAGAAATATAAGCTGATGCAGAACTGCTGAGAGAATAAATACACACGCAAGAGAAGATAAACTCTTCTGATTTTGCGTGGGGAGTTACCAGTATTTTATATTTTCAATTTGGAATTTTACTGTTGTCTCCTGTTAACCAAACACACACACACACACACACACACACACACACACACAAAACACACATATCCACACATCCAATAATGAAAACATAAGCTATCACATGCAATATCATTACTGTATCTATTATCTGTCTTGAGGCAACTACTGTACATTTGAGGCAAAAATAATTTACCCAAAAGTAAATTTGTTTATATAACTTTATTTTTTTAAATAGATTTTTTACTTATTCTTTAGAGGGACATATTATCTTACCTGTTTGGTTATTATAGTATTGTTTAAGA
This sequence comes from Homalodisca vitripennis, assembly GCF_021130785.1. Taxonomy (NCBI): domain Eukaryota; kingdom Metazoa; phylum Arthropoda; class Insecta; order Hemiptera; family Cicadellidae; genus Homalodisca; species Homalodisca vitripennis. The sequence continues at coordinate 28,556 of NW_025780373.1, read as the reverse complement.
AAAGTGTAGTTATTAACTAGTTTAATACAACAAACAATTGTTCCCAATTGATTAGTATCATGATTCAAGAGCCAATCCTTGACACGGATTTTTAAGGTATTCATTGTGGGTGAAGTTTTTAATATAAACAGGTAAACTGTTGTAAAACTTGGGTCCGAGGTATATAAAAGACTTCTGTAGCAAAGAGCTATTAACTCTCGGTGGCCTGATCATGCCGATCTGCCTGGTAATATAAACCTCCAAGAGTTGTTTGCAGATCAACAGTGACTCCTGGATTACCACTAATTTGGAAAAAATAACCATAGCACTTTAAAAACATATAGATGCCGCAGTGGAAGTATTCTTAGCCTAAAAAACAATGGAAAAGCATGTTCACATCTAATTTTTCCGAAAAATAATTCTAATGAAATGATTTTTGAATACTTGTAATTTTCTTTAAATGTGATTTAAATGTACTGCCCCAGCATGACAGACCATAGTTTTAATTTAGAATGAACAAATGCAAAATACATTTTTATTAATACATTGTCATGACAAAGTTGTCTAATAAAATAAAACTTTCTAAGAAATACAAGTAAATATGTTCTAATTGTTTTTTATATGTACTTTCCAAAGAAGGTTTTTCATCAATGTGGAGTCCCCAAGTACTTCACAGTGTTGCCCTGAGTAAGGGTGACACAATCACATTGATTTCTGTTGACAACTCAAATTATGGTACTTCAAAGGTTCAATCATAATTGAAAGGTTTAAGTTAATGAAAAATTTATATATAGTGATTTCTCTGAGCATTTAATGCAAGTCCATTGTTACTAAACCATAATCGAAGATAGTATAGATCTTGTTGTATATAATTCCATAGAAGTAGTTCAGGTTGGGGCACTATAAGATAAAGCTGTATCATCAGCGAACCCAGTTTAGTTTACCAAAAAGGGGCCTCTATAAAGATCATTAATAAAAATTAAAAAACAATATGGGACCCAAAAACAGATCCTTGTGGCACACCGCACATAACTGTGCTCGTCGAGCTTTCATAGCCACCAATACAAACAAACTGTTCCGCTCACGGAGGTATGATCTGAACCACTCATGGGCTACACCACGCACATCCCGCCCTATCCAGCTTTTTTAGTAACAGCTCATGGTTGACTGTGTCAAAGGCCTTGCTGATATCCAAAAACAAAACCCGATGCTTTGGAACTTTTTGGATTATTCAAATTTAATTGAATTTTGCGATATAAAATTTTGTAGAGCCATTTCCGTGTTCATTCCCCTCTCTAAAACCAAATATGTGTTGAAGCTATAAAGTTATAATGGTCTAAAAATGGCATAAGTCTTGATTTAACGATTTTTTCTAATAATTTTGAGAAAACTGAAAAAGTAATGATATTGGCCTATAGTTTTCGATGGACGTACTTTGTCTTTCTTAAACAACAGGCACAATTTTGGCAATTTTTAGTTTTTCAGGAAACACCCCCTCACTCAAAACTCTTATTAAAAAATATATGTTAGAACTGGAACTATATGTGATGAGATATTTTTTACTATGAAACTAGAGATAGAATCAGCACCAGGCGCCTTATTTCCAGATATCGAGTTTATCAATTTTACTAATTCATTTTCTGCTACAGGAAGCCAAAAAATGGAATGAGGAGGCGAGTAAGTCCTGAACAACCTCTCATGATCAAGTCTTTGGTGCTCATTTGGTTGCTCAAGTGAGGCAGCTAGATCAATAGGTCCACTAATAAAAAATTTGTTAAATTCATCCACAATTTGTTGCTGATTACTCGTCAATTCATTGCCTATCTCTAGTGTTAATGTTTTGTCAACACATTTCATCGCTGGGACTAGACCACTCAATTTATTAATTATATTCCACTGCTGACGTGGGTTATTTGAACATTTATCAAACAACCCCTCGTAATATCGCTTTTTAGCGTCTTTGATCCACTTTTCAATTTTCCTTCTAAAAATGTCAAATTTATAATTTTTAATCGCTCATTGGTTGGCTGGCGTTTTAATAATTTAAGCAGTCTATCCCGATTAGCCATAGCTCTGAGAAGACCATTTGTCATCCATGGTTTCAATTTTTTAGATTTATTTACGTTGAATTTATTTTTTATCTCAATTTTAGAGAGGGCGATCGCCTCGTTTATAATATCAATAAACTTATTAAACGAGCTGTTTACATCACTGCTCATAAATACACTATCCCAAGATTCAAGCTCTAACAGATTGTTTAGCAGTTTTAAGTCAGTGGAATATCTACGCTTATTAAGCAAATTATTTTTTTCAGTATTGTCTACACATACAGACAGGCAGATAGTGCGATGATCCGTAATTAACGAGTCTATGACAGCAGGAATAGCCATAGGCGTAATTTGGGGTGGCAAGGGGTGGCAGTTTGCCACCCCAGAATTGTGGAGCCCGGTATTTTGCCACCCCAGAATTTTGAAGTAAATGTCTAAATAATTTTACATATAACTTACTTAAAACTGGAAAATACAAGTCTACCAATAGGGAACCTTTTAACTTTATCAATTCTCCATTAATTTTGCTTAGTTTAGCACAGAAAGATAGCACGTCTTTTAAAAACTTGTAAATCATAAACTTAAAATGAAATATTGGTGTAGTAGAATTTAACGAAATGAAATAAGGAACATTAAATGCGTGAAGAGCGAGAATGAGCAATGTAGGCTGCTTCTCGTCTGCCGTCTGGAAACGGCAACTCTGTAATACACAGTTGGCGAGGGAGATTTGGCAACAGGGCACCTGTTGTAGTATATTGTCTTTACAGCTAGAAGCAGACAACGTCTGTCGTGTCGCCTGCCTACTTTAACCTTACTCCTCAGTAGATGTATTCGATTAGTGCAGTTGCAGTACGATGTGAATTACATTTCAAGTGAACCGTCGTATGATTGCATGGACTAAGAGATGGTAAGTTTAGTTCAGTTATTTCTTATTTCGTAGGTTAAACTTAGGTGTTGGTCAGTTTCTGGAGTTTTCCCCATCTTTGTTTTACATCCAACTAGCCTAATGCTGAAAAATAGAAAATCTTTTTACTGACTAGATTTCAATAAATGGCCCCCAAAAAACATAACCTCAACTTCTAACTTTATTAGTTCTGCCAGTTTAGTTCTGCATTGTTACGGTTATGGGTTTTAGTTGTTTAAACATTTTATAGGTGTAATTGGTTGGTATAGGAGAAGTTTTTGCATATATAAGGGAAGTAGCTTGTTTTATAGTACGGTATGGAATACTAGGTTTATTTTTGTTTGTTTGGCCACCTAAATGCTTTTACCGATGTCATATAACCTCACATTTAACGCAACACTACTTTAACCTATATATGTAAAAATAACAACGATACCATCCAATCACCTGAAATTAAGTAATTTCAGCTTATACCTCTAATTAGTTATGTTTACTGTCATTTTAATAACTCCCGCCTTCCTGTGTTTGACAGCTGTTTTTGCAATGCCGTGGCTGTCAGGCTGCAGACGTTTGTGTCGAAGAGCCAATGACTAAAAAGGTCATACAAAATAATTAGTTAACATCCAGATCTTTTATGGTCTTGCAATTATTTAAAATACATGTTTTACAATCAACTCGTAGAGTAAGGCACTAAATGAACTTTATCTTTAGGCAAAAAAAGATTATGTGTAATAAAAATACCAGATTAATAGCAAATTTTAAACTATTTCGAAACCTGGTAATGTAGGCAGACTTGGGTTTTCGTGTACGCCTACAGCTTCTTAAGTACAGTTTACAGTATGCAAATAAAAAGTATGACTGTTTTACTCATTGGCTGTTAGGCTGTGTTTATTCCGATACAAATTTTACACAAAACAAAATTTTCCCAAAATTACAAAACAAAACTTTGGTAGATAAATCAAAATAAAGTAAAAATGAAGAATAATGGTTTTCTTAAAAACAACCGTTTTTGAGATATCTACCATTTTGTATTTATTAAATTTTTATTTATATCTCGAGAATGTTTTGACCGATTTAACTCAAACTTGGCATGGTTTTTTATCTAATACAATATCCATATTCAGAAGAATTACCAATTTAATTCAATCATTAGTTTTCAAAATGATTGCCATTTAAAATTTCTTAACCTAAATTGTATGAAAACCATAAACTTGAAGTCAAATGTCAGGGCATCTTTTTTGTTGCCCTTTCAATCCCCTATCAAATGGTACGATGTCAAAACAAAGAGATGAGAAAATAGTGTCACACACAATAGCGCCCAAAATCAAAAAAATTGTGCAAAGCCTATGCATGTTATATTAGACTTGTATTAATTTTAGGTTTAGGACTCTGTGTTCTAGTAGCATTTTGCCATTATTTAAATGTTCTTTTTGCTATTCTTAATGGGGTTTTTTTCAGGCTCAGAAGAACAAAAAAGGGCAGAGTTCGTTGCTGTCCTACTTTAGCTCAGGCCCAGCAAACAAAAAGAAACGGTTAGAAGATGAACTACCAGAAGGAGTTGTTTTGGAACATGGAACCAGAACCGGCTGTAGTAGACGTTTTAGATTCGTCATCGGCTCAGTTAACAACCACAACTACAAATGAAGATACCACAACTACTCCTACAGATGAAGTGCAGAGTCCTAGCTGTTCCTCTAGTTCATCTGACCAATTGACAATCACTGTAATTAATAAACGTGATCCTGCTCATTGGGCCCAGGTTTGGCTAAGGCGTTTTTTTAGGGAAGGCTCATTCCAACCACGAGAAATTAAATTTCCCTAAAACGGATGGTAGGAAATTTTAGGCCAGAGTGGTATAAACTGTATCCTTGGCTGGAATACAGTCCTCTAACTGACAAAGCGTTCTGTTTTGCCTGCCGTTCGTTTTACAGCCCAGAAGAAAAAAATGCAGAAAATGTATTTACACTCAGTGGGTTTTCCAAATGGAAGAAAGCTGTAAAAGTATTTGAGAATCATGAAAAGAGTAACTCGCATCGAAAGTAGTAACACTAAAACTCAGTTTCTTTAAGAGAAGCCGACAAAAGTGGCACTGTTATTGAAAAAGTAAATCAAAAGTATTCAGAAGAAGTACAAGAAAACAGATTGTACTTAGAGGCTTTGTGTGAATCCCTGATAATTTTGTGGGAGACAATCTATTGCTCTAAGAGGGTCATGACGAATCTACAGATTCAAAAAAAACAGAGGAAACTTTTTGGAGCTGATGAGGCTTCGTTCCAAAGATAATAGTTTAGTAAACAAATTCTTTGTAGAGCATCGCAAAAATTTTCAATATACTTCAGCGACTTTCCAGAATGAGCTTCTGTCCATAATTGGGGAACAAATTAAGTTGCACATTGCCAAAGAAGTTAAAGATGCAAATGTTTTTGCCATTATAGCTGATGAGACCCAAGACATAGCAAAGCACGAGCAAGTAGCTATTGTCTTGAGACATGTTAATGATAAACAAGAAGTTTCATGAGTCGTTTGTGGGGTTTTACCGTGCTAGAAGAACTGATGGCGATACACTGGCAAATGTACTTAAGGACGTTTTTGATTTCACTGGACTTGAATATTAAACATCTGCGTGCTCAGTGCTATGATGGGGGCTTCGAACATGAGGGGTCCCTACAAAGGAGTGGCAGCTAGAATTATACAAGAAGCCCCCATGGCAATGTACATTCACTGCAATGCACATATATTGAACTTGTGCATTGTAAGCTGTTGCACAAGCGTGAATTCAATAAGAAACACCTTCTTTGTGCTTCAAAGTCTTTACAACTTCATTGAGAAATCAACTAAAAGACATGCTGTTTTTGAAAACATTCAAAAAAGTGCAAAAAGCTTTAGTGGTGGAACAGCAACATTGAAGTCTTTGAGTGATACCAGATGGGCTTGCCGTGTCGAAGCAGTGCGTTCTTTGTTAGATAATTTTGATGCCACTCTTACGACACTACGAGAGATTTCTGAAACAGACCCTGACAGTGGTGGACAAGCCAATGCTTTGTTGAAAAATATGGAGGACTTCAACTTTGTATTTGACCTTCTATTACTCAGGAGAGTTCTAACACAATTGACATACTGTCAAAGACCCTTCAGTCAAGCAGTGTGACCTATGAAGTTGTGAAATCTGTAAAAAACAGCACACTTGAAGTTTTGCAATCCTTCAGAACAGATGAGTTTTTCACCAAGTTGTTCAATCACTGCACAGAAATTGCTGACACGTGCGGTTTAGAGCTGCCGAGTTGCCAAGAAAGGGCAAAATTCCCTCAAAAATCGGGGGTGGGAGTAAAGCTCCATTTGAATCTGTAACAACAGTACTACAAAGTTTCAATCCTCTGGCCAGTTATTGATATCCTAAGCGAGGAGATAGAGGCCAGGCTTCAAGAAAAACAACCTAGATGTACTTAACCACTTAAGCAAAGTTCTAGGTGGAAGTGATATAGACACAGCCAGTGTACAGTATGTGTGTAAATACTATAGTTTAGACTATGACATTCTTCTGTCTGAACTAAACTTTTTTTAACAGAACGGAGGAATCAAGAAGCAAAAGTATCCAAGAAAGAGCTGACGTTTTTTGTACAAACATCTTTGAAAAGTGTGTTCCCCATGCTTTTTTGAACTTTTTTCGTTTGTACTATACAATTCCAATGAACTCGGCATCGTGTGAGAGATCCTTTTCATGCTTACGGCGGTTAAAGACATATACTAAGAAACTCTATTGGCCAGGAGAGGTTGTCTTCGTTAGCCCTTTTGGCTATTGAAAGGGAGTGTAGAAATAGACATTTCAAAAGTAATTGATGACTTCAATTCAAAGCCAGAAGAGAAGGCTTCATTTTGTTTAACACTAACTTGTGGATGCAGTCTGGTTACATAGAATAAAGTGAAAATTTGTTTGATCATGTTTACTTGATTTTTCCTTTTATAAAAAACAAACGGGCTGGGCACACATAAATTAAAATTGGGCACACTTTTGAGTTGTGTGTGAACAATAATTACCTCACTTGTGGACCTTGTGGTTTAGTTAATAACTCAATTCATTAAAAATTATTGTTTTAGGGCTAAGTTGTTAGCAGTAAAATTTTTGTAAAAAATAGCTTGAAAAAGCTTAAAATACTAACAAATTTAAAGCCAGTTTCTTACAATTTTCCGGGGGAGGGCCCCGGACCCCCCTCCACCTGGGGGTATTCCATACCCCCCAGTAGATCTTGCCACCCCCCCAGTTAAAAAGCTGAAATGACGCCCATGGGAATAGCCACGGTAGGCCGCTGAGTTTCTAAACAGGACGTGATCTATACAGCTAGTGGTAGTGTCAGTAACTCTAAACTCTAGTATCGACGTCAATTAACTGCTCAAACCCGAAAAACTACTCACAATCTCTACATAGTTATCAATATGATTGTTATCAAGTTTAGTATTAATGTTCATATCTCCCAGACAAAAAACATTACTTCCGCCTATTGCATCCAAACATATCTTAAAATGTTCTAAAAAATCAGATATTGACATTTCATGCCACCTATAGATTGCTAAGATAAAAAATGTATAATTATTACTAAGGGTAAAACTTGCCAACAACGAATCAGCTCCTCGCAAACTAACTTCTCGGCGCTGACATCTTACGTTAGATTTTATAATAAACTTATTATTCCGCCACATCTGTTTGTACTGCCAACAGCTATCATATTGTATCCGTCAAGTGAAAACACTGAGGCGTCATTCTCAGTGGATAGCCATGCTTCAGTCAATATAATGATATCAGGCTGGACAGTAAACCCATTGGCGACCGCCGCAAACAAATCAAAGTTCTTTCTTACACTTCTAATGTTCTGATGAAGCACGAATAAATTTTGTTGTTGATTAAAGTCGGCCATTAAATGATTCAACACTAGAGTAAACTTTTGTTTTTTGAGGACATGGCATTGAGGTAAGATTCAACGTTATTCTGATTTAAAAGGTTAATTGCTTGTCAATGTCAATACACTATCCCCTATCAACACTCAATTAATTACCTGCTAGTTAATAAATTTTCTCATCTCATGTTTGCTTATAAATTTAGAACTTAGCGCCTAATTTCTAAAATATCAAAATAATCATGACAAACAGTTAATAAAACACGGCCAATAAGAGATGATCGAGAAAATAACTAATGTGAATAAACTAAACTGAAACATTTACACAGAGCACCCAGACAATCAGACACAAAACATAACAGGAAAAAAAAAACAAGAATTCATACACATGAGACAACCAAGATGGTCATATATAATGGATAATTAGTTTGTTTTTGTATCCAATATGTTTTACCTTCTTTTAGCATTGTAAAAAAATTTAAATCTGAATACTCCAGCTAATCTATTATTAATATTAAAGAAGTTGTGTTTTAATATCTGCCAACTCACATAATTTAGTCGTTATACAGATTTTATATTTCTCAGCATTTCTCTTACATAAAATGAACAGATCCAACACTGTAACAAAACATGTATATTACAGTAATCTAAATATGTTGACGTACTTCAGTGGGTGATATAAAACTAACAAATAACAATTATGAGTATAGATTTCTAATCATTACTGATGAAAAACTAATATTAATACTGCCAGAATACTAAAAAAATGTAGTAACAGATCCTTCACACTCAAAAATAACAATAACAAAAGTTTAATCCATTTATCAATATATATTTACAATGGCTGTACATTTATTAAACACATACAGACAGACGCATATCTACACATGCGTATGAATGTGTCATATTCTGCCACACGTACCAGACTAGTATTAATTAAAAGTCTGAGATTAACTATTATAATGTTTTATATAATAATATTTACTATATTTACTAATATTTTACTCTTGTAATAATACCAAATATATGTTAGGCTATTACGATACCCAAAAGTAATAAACAGTTCCACTGGCATTTAACTTTTTTGCCTGAATATAAAAATAAAACATTCATTCTTCGAAAAAGTTGACAAGGAAAATAAAATTTTATAAAATAAACACCAAATTATTCCACCAAGAGTATTATAACTAATCAATCTATCACAATATACCCACGGATATTTTATTGTTTTATGGTTCCCATTATTAAATAAACTCTCCCACTGATACTTTACGTTTAACTGATTATAAAAAACAAATATAAATTTCTTTAAAACAGTTAATATAGAAAATTAAAGTAAAATACATTAAGCATAACTTACAGTTCATTGTTAGGGTCATACAGAGGTCCTCAAATCAGCAAAAAAGAGAAAAACTACTTCAGTTCTCAATTTTGCGTATGCTGAAGTACAGTTTGGGTCTGCTGCTGCTCCTCTTCCTTCGACAGCTGGCTGGGGCGGAGACGTTTGATCTCTGTCCTTCCGATGTGTTACTGCCAAGTCTATGAAGGTCCTCGTACGATTCGATGTTGAGTACCTGGGCTTTTTCATGCTTCCTGACGAAAAATGCGTCCATTTCTTACCCATACAAACTGGTATTGTGTTTCTCTGGCAAAACGTTTTGTCTCCCACAAAAGTCCCTTGAAGAAAGGCGAGAGATTTTCAGAGATAAAAATTTTTGTTGACATCCTCCCCACGATGTCCCTTGGACAGGATGGAAGTCCTCTTCTTTCGCGCCGCCTCCAGCAGTGTCATTGCAGTACTCCTGCTCTTGTACTGGACGATTATCATGTTCGGCCGGCCCATTACGACCCGTCGGCACACGATGCGCAGCCTCTATATCATTCTGAGAAAAACTTACACCCAATATGTCCGTCACCTTCCTAATCAGATCCTCAATGTTCTCCCCTCTTGTTTCTTTCAATACCATGAATTTCAATATTTTGTTTCCGTCCGTATTGTTCCAAAGTGTTAAAGCGGCGAGACAGTCCCATCAAATCTTTTCTAGTACCACTTTCATTATTTTTGACACAAACAAGTTCTCTTTTTAGTTCTTTATTTTCCTCGCGCAATTTATTTACTTCCTTTATCATGTCATCGTACTGTTGAGAATGAAAAATCACGGCCTTTCCTAATTCATTCCACTTGTTTTTTTAAATCATCCAAAACATTCATTTTAGATTTAACTTCATCCAACACGTTAAGTTTTTTATTTATGGCACGAAACATGTTCTTCACCGATTCTTCATCATCTACGTTAGAGTCCGTGTCACTACTCTCAATTGTGTTTCCAAGAACTGTACCGGCTTCAACTTTACACGATGCACAGACCCACTTCCTTTTTCTTTCTAGAGTCATATTATTCCATTTTTTTGCCCCGCACGCTACAATCGATATGAAAAGACTTTTTACACCTACAGCACGTTGCTGTCAAATTTTCATTGTCAATATTCGCTCTACACACTGCGCAGCAAACCATTTCACTCATATATCGACGGAACAAAAAAATAAATAAATAAAAAATCAGACGAATAATCAATTACAATAAATTAAGTATTCAATTAAAGTACGTTAATTAAAGCGTACAGCACTCGCACACAATCAAACACGATGTATCACGCAATCAATAGGCTTACTCGTTATCACAGGGCACAGTCCAAACGTCCTTCTTCTACCGAGTCTAACTGATAACTGATTTAACTAATTTAATTTAACTAATTTACTTATTTAGTTTCATTTATCATTTGTTTTTATTTTTACAGTAAAATTATACTTTTAACTTATTTTTCACATGATCCTTTTAAATTAGGTAGGCTATAGGCAGAGCCTTAGGTACATATTATTTTCAGAGGGGGCAAGTTCAAAAATTGCCGCCCTATCCCACCAACCAATTTATAACTTTCTTTGATGATGCTACTAAATCAGCTTGTAAATATACCTTAAGTAATTAATAATTATTATTATATTCGTGATACTTTTGTACCAATGATAAAACTGAAGTTTATAAGGTATATAATACTTGTTTATTAGAAAGATGAGAACAAACCAAAACAATTTTTTATACATAACTTTTTTATATTTGCAGTTAAATCATGAACATTGTAAAAATTACAAAATTTTAATGTTGCCATAATTATATACTAAGTCATTAATATTACATACTACTTACTATTTTCAAATTATTCACGATCCACTAGCTGTTTTTGTAAACGAAACAAAGACACATATTTATATAAAAACACACTAACCTCTGCTTAAAAACTTTATAATAAAACTAGCGGGCCCGGCGCGCTTTGCTGCGCATTTCAATAATTTTTTGCAAAAGTTGCCCGCGGCTTCGCACGCAATTTCCCGTTGAAAACAGTACACTATATTCACTTATTCTTTTTCTATCACATTCTAAACATTGCTGAGATAATTGATAGTCGTTCCATCATGAGCCTCTTGGGCGTATTATGAAGGTATGTACCATATTCCTGCCTCTATCTAGCTGTTACCCACGGCTTCGCACGCAAATCTTAAGAACCGAAGTCCTTATATTACTTAGTAAATTTTTTTTTTTACTATAATAAATTTTAGATTAAATTAGTTATATCTCCGATGCCACGATTGAGCTTGCTTTGTTGTCTCGATCGAGAGAATATGTACACACGGAGTTTTGAGAACCATACTTCTGTCAAAAAAAACAACTAAGGTTGATTTTATAACATTCTTTATATTTGTAGCCAACGTAAGATAGTAATTATGATATCTGCATTACTCTTCTGATCAAGCATGAGCATGGTTTATATTAAATAAATATTGCAGTTAAAGGTGAATTTTTACGTCAAATTTGAATTGTATTATCTGGATAGTAAAGTCTATGTTTAACAGTGATTGCAAAAACAGTTTAAACAAAATTTGTCGTTTCTCTTAAGCTTACTCTATGCTTTAAAACTATAAGTGTAATATATGTTTACAAAGAAACAGCTGATTAAAAATTTGAAAAGACGTTAACATATGTTTGCTGCAATGCATTTCTTATGGGTATTTCTGTAACCAGTGGGGCGGAATCCTGAATCGCGAAAGGGATGGGCATAGCTTATAAACCTTCTCCGTGGAAAAATACATATACGTACAAATTTTCATCATGATCGGTCCAATAGTTCACGATTCCATAAAGGACAAACATACAAACATTCATTTTTTATATATATAGATTACCATGTGATAAAAATATAATGAATATTATTTTTGAACTTAACACAATTTAACTTTTCAAAATTGTTGGCTGCAAATATTATGTCAAATTAAATTTTTACAATCTTTAATGTTCAATTGATATGGTATTCAAATTTGTTAACTTTCTAGATTTTTGGGCGCAAATATATTGATTACGTCAAAAGAGATTTTTATACTTTTAGATGTTCAATTGATATAGTTCTAAAATTTGTTAATCTATTTCATGGTACTTCTTAAATAATTTGAATTAATTTCAACTTGCTCTCCATCAAACGTCAGAGACTGGAAGGGTAAGGAATATTTGGAGTTATGATGTTTGGGTAACCTTCGTCTAAATGTTAGATGAATAATAAATTATAGTTTATAATCATATATGCTCATATAATCATTATGCCCATAAATAATCATTTTAAAAGTCGATTTAGTTGTAAAATTTCTTAAATTGTTATCCATTTCAAGGTAATTTCATTTAAAAACTTTCTTTGGACTGTTCCTCATTGTTTAAATCTTAATGCTCTGATTTTTAAGCCCTTTAAATCGACTTAGTTTATTTGAGAACAATGGCGTAGCAAAAAAAAAAACCGCTGAGTGGGAAACCATCCATCGCGTTGAAGTATCGAGAGTCATTATGTTGAAATCATTTTGACAGTTTGCTCCTCCAGTGTGGGATTGCTTGTGACAAAGACATATTTTGAATTTAGAAATCAAAAAATTACTAGTTGCCTGTTAAGCCTTTAGCATAAATGAACTAGAAGAATGTAATTTTGCAGAGTGCTTACTGCAGTTTGTCCAAATGATTCACAATGGTTGAGATGATCTTTTCTTGTGATGTTATAATAGCACGAGCTTTGCCTCTATCATTTCCAAAAGTTAGTCTACATACACAAATTCGTCAATAACTTCTTCTGACATTTTGAAAGTTGTTTGAGACACAAAACAACACAAATGATCATTCAATGCACGCAACTACAGTTAGGTTAATTTGCTGTTGTTTGTACATGGACGATCCTTTTGCTTCCGATGGTTGCCGTGAGAGAAATTTTTGAGTTAGGTGTCCGACACAATTTTAAGTGGCTCTTATTTCAAGGACAGATATAGAGCCCACCTTATGGTACGGTACTCGACAGGAGGTGGCCCCTATTCCTAACATTACCCATCCTGAATATCAAAAAGCAAGGTCAAAGGACCTTTCTGGACTGTTTAATGAGAGGGTTCTCAACCTGTTAAATGTATTGCCAAATTTAAAATATTTTAGTAGGCTGATGTATAAATAACATTTAAAGCTCATGCCATCTTGACATATTTTGTTGCATTATTTTTACTGCCCAAGACAGTTTTTGCACGGTAGTGTGGCGGTTTGAGATCAGGCACCAGCTGCAATAAGTTAAGGAAACCTTTTTCAAGTAAATTTGTTATAAAATTAATCATTTTAAATAGTGGCTAACAAAATTAGACGTCTAAGATAATGGCTTTAAGAACTTCTTTTAACATGATCAATGTTAACTTTTTTTAAGCGATCGGTCAAGAATAAAAGATACGATTGTAATTTAACAAGAACTTTTTTCATATACAGTAATTCTACAATCACATACTCATAAACAGTATACATGTACTTGTCTTATACAAATTTTGTCTTAAGGGGATTCAGCACCAAAAATTTGTTTTCTTTATTTCTTAGTTATTATTTTTTTTGTTGTATTTCTTACTATTGTAAATGCCAAATAATGACCAAAAAAAATGTTTTTAGGATTTTTGTTCTCTTATACATTACCTAAAAACCAGTTTTTTTTAGTAAAAATGGTAACTTTTTAAAATTGATATAACTACAGAAACACTCAACCAATTTTAATGATTTTGGTTTCAAATTATAGGTAATAACGAGTACAAAATATTCATGTATTTTCATAACTTTATTATATTGAGAAATATTTATAAATTAGGAAAATTTCTTTTCCAAAAACAAATTATACTAACTATATTTACAATTTTTATTTACAGATAAGTATCTACCCAATATGGTTAAAAATACATGAAATTGTGCCTAATGCTACTGTAGTGGTGCAGAAAAATTTCATCCATTTATCTCCAACCGTTCTCTTGTAATATCCAGTTTTCTCCTTAAAAAACAACGGAAAATTCAATTCACGGATAACCGCAGTCAAAGTATAATAACATGTTTACTTCATGATTCTGGCTTTTACAATAAACTTATGAAGCACAATGATACTGAACAGTGATTTAGTACCTATTAGGCACTTCCCTATATCAATGTTTGTATATTTTATGCATTTTAAATTTTTTAGTGTGTTTTTTAAACAAATCTTTACATAGCCTATCACAACGACAAAATATAAATTTTACTTACTTTTAAAACTCTCCTGCTTCATATGATGTTCCTACCCATTTCACTAAGTAAAAACAAATAAAAACTGTTATTTTTACTTATAGAAGCACCGTTGAACAACATAATGAAACAATATTACAAAGCAGACAGCAGACTAACGTTTATATTTTTGACAGATGGAGAAAACAAAGAACATTGTTGCTATCGGTCTGTCATAGACCTCTAAAACTAAAGACAGAATGTTTTTAGAATTATTGTAGCAGTATATAACATACAAATGAAAAATACAAAGCCTACAGCCTTTATTGCAAACAAGACAGACGCGCTAGCCTCACACAATAATGTCAATTCAACGCTTGCAGCGCTTTAGAAAAATACAGATTAAACACCCAAATATGCATTTATTTGGCATTATTTGGGTGTTTTCTTGTTTAGAATTTAATTTTCTATAACATGAAAGAAAAAAAATATTTTGTAAGAAAATTAGGTTTTTGGGTGCTGAATCCCCTTAATCGCATCTTAAGTTTCTGAGTTATGAATTTTCAAAGTTTGGTTGTAATTTATAATTTTGCTTTATATGTCTAAATGCAGAAATAAACAACATTTAAAGTAATTCCTGCTATTGTAGCTCTATTATTTTGTCAGTGGTTAACACTTAAACTTAGGTATCTATACTTTTTGATCCTAGTGTAAAACGATTTGCATGGAGACTGACAAAACTATGTGTAGTTGTTACGCATTTTTTTCTATACTTTTGCCACCCGGGGCAAACGACCCTACCCCACTTTAGCTGGGGTTACATATTTTCATAAAATTCTAATTAAAGTAGTTAAAAATAAAAATGATTTTTAATAATTTAATTTGAATAATTTTAGTAATTATTGATTGATAAAAACGTTATAGTTTGAATCCAAATAAAAGAAGCTCATCGTAATGTAATTTTAAACTTATCGATGCTATCTTTTTATAACATTGTTAAGCACACATTTTATTGAATTAGTGATTTATATATATGTTTCAGAACCATTGAAGAGGAATTCCGCAAAGTTCTGTGTTGCAATGGATTAAACCAAAGAATCTCCAAAGATCATTTTATCACATCATTGCTAGGCTGTATTAAATTAAAAACCCAATCATTTGAAGAAAACCACTACAAGTAAGTATTTATTAAGTATAGCAAAATTCACTGTATTGTTTTAGATATATTTAATTCAGTCCTCAATTAATTACTTTTGGCTTTATTCAGTAACTCTCTGATCTCAGATTTTTAATGCTTAGCAAAACTAGGAAGCATTGATTTGACTGAAATGGATTTTCTATGGAGTAAATGTTTACTGAGAATAGTTTGTGCAGCCAAAGGGGTGAAGCCCAGATGAAGATATCCAGGAGTTTGAAAACCGAAACTGAAATGGACATTTTTGGAATAAGAGGTCTGTCCGAAAAGTATCCAACCTGCATTTATATATTCATGCCAGAGCACCCGAGCGGTCTCTGTGTGATATAAGCGTAACAAGTAGTCCCTCATGAACTACGTGAATGCCGTAGTCTCCAGCTGAACACCTTGGACCACGCCCAGTGTGTATTTGTCTCACATGTTTTTTCTGTTCCTCGCATTTGTATACTGTTGAAAATGACAAAAAGAACTAATCAACAAATTTGCATTAAGTTTTGCTTCATTCTCAGCAAGAGTTGTACGGAGACAATTGAAATGATACAGAGGGTCTTTGGGGATGAAAGTATGATCACAACACAGATAAAAGAACGGTACAGGTGTTTAAAAAAATGCTGCACATCTATCTGTTGACAGTGATCCTTGTTCTAACCAATCTTCACCAACAACAATGCTGGAAAATTTCGAGTGTGTGAAACTTGTGATTGAAAGTAACCGTCGATTGACTGTTCATGATATAGAAAATAATCTTGGAATACCAAAAACTACTGTTTAGGAAATTTTCAATAACATTTTGTGAATGACTTTTTTGTGTGCAAAATTCATTCTGATATTGAAATTAATTTATTGATGGTTATCCTGCTTATCCTGATTGGTAGTATTATTATTTTTATTACCAAAAGGAACAAAATACATTTCATATTGTTCCATGTTTATATTCGTGTAAAAATTTTTGAAAATCAGTTTGATCAATGCAAGTGCTAACCTTTTAAAATTTACTCATTTTGTAAAATAAATATTTTAATTTTAAAAAATGTGTAAACAACAGACTGCTTTATCAAGTAATTGGATGAGCTTTAGCGAAACCTATCATCGTGGGGCTGGAAAAAGTTTATTCTTGTTTGCTGTTCGGACTTCAAAAACGAATGAAGTGAACATTTTTACATTGGTATTATAGGTAACCATGATGGCAGCAGCAAAAATATAGCTCAATATAAACCTTTTAACAAACTATGTACAATCATATAAGATGTTAACAAATGACAATTCTAGTCCTAGGGTGAAAAGAAATGATAATAGACCGGAGATAATGTTACAATACGGTAACAATATTTGACTTCAGTGCTGTCTTATGTTTAGTACCCTCGTAGCGTATCGGAACTTTTATTTGAACACTGGTATAAAACCTGACGTACTGAACAAAAATGTTAATATATCATGTGGCAAGTTATCTCAAGGCAGGAGATGACAGTTGGTAGGGTTCGTTCCTAAGAGTCAAAGGTTCTTGCCAGCCTAGGTGTGCCACCCCCTGCCTACTTTGACTAGAGAGGCTGGTTCAGAGCTGGCTTTCCCTTCTTCCAAGAGGACATGACTTAAGATTAGTGCCCTTAATTTTTCCTCATGAAACTCAACAGAAGGCCCCTACCCCCAATATTACCCATCCAGAATATTCTGTCACTCTGGAAGCAGCGCAAAGGTAGAACTAGGCACAATCTTCTAAGCTTCTTGTCCTAAAAGAACAAAAAAAGTTATCAAGATAAAGATTTCATATGTACACTTTGAATTTAGCATGAAAGTTTATTTCTACATAGACAAGAATGAGTTCTATGATGCTACATGACCAACCATGAAATTGGCTGAATGTCATTCATGCCTATCACTCAGGATGCAGCGTGCCAACACAACGTAGAACAACAAAAATCACTGAGGAATCAAACCAGTGGAAACCCAATATATTCTAGAACATGTGCTATAAAAGTTGAAGAAGTATAAGACCAGCTACAACTGCTACAAAATAATTAAATTTCAAAAAGTTCTGTAACTTGGTGTGGACACAACCTCTAGCCTATAAATTAAGTTTCAAACCGTAAGTATTAAATTGTTCCCTCTGCCAACTGTTCATTTTTAGCCTTTTTGTTATAACGACAGTGTTATGTGTATATTGTCTTCTCTTGTGTAACTAGTCTAACTCCACTCTAAAGTCAGACATGTACAACATTCTACAACCTGATCACAAGCAGTAGTTGCAGTAAGGATTTTGGGACGCTTCTGTGAGGTCCTTTATGGGCTCTCCCCTCTTAAAAATTTTGTCACGGTGGAGCCACCATACCTGCAGGGCCCTACTACACTGCAGACCCACTATCACACTACTAAACACAACTGCTATACATTAGTGTACATGTTATCTCAACATTCTAAGACACGAGAGTTACAAGCCAGTGAAAAGTGTGTATTTAGTGAATTTGTTTTTATTTATTTATATTCATTATAATGTATTATAGTAATTCTTGTACAATTTTAGTTGTTCAAAAGATATATGTTTGTTAAAACTACAACTTTTATTATGAATGTTTACAGTGAGAATCCTAATCAGGAAGTTTCTGCAGAACAATCTCCAGAAATTGTGTTTGCCAGTGTGACAAACAATATCATCAATTCTGAAGTTTGCTTTGGTAAGTGATTACAATTGCCTGCTTGATATCTCAAAGAAGAACTGTCATAAAGACTTGAAAGTTGCATTAACACATTGGAGTCTGGCTCGCTATTTGCTGTTTTTATAGCCTGGTCTGCATAAATTAATGGGTTTTCAGAATTTTTTTTTAGAAAACTGTTAAATATCATGTATATGATATTATATTTTCTTGAAAGTTCTATCTTTCCTCTTTAAATTGATATGTAAAACTTTATTCCTATAAAAACTAATTAATTTTTTAAAAAATTTCAAAACTCACTTTTTTTGAAGAAAAATAAAAACTCCCGCATGTCTTGTATACTTGAAAACTAACTTTTGAATAAATAAAACAAGTAATTATAATTTTTTTAAAGGCATTTACTATATACATATTTACAAATAATTGTAATTGCCAAAAAAATTCAAATGCTAAAAAAATCACACAAAATCCTTTTTAGTGTGATACTCTTTGAAACAGTCAGGTACGCAGAGTGCCACATTACAGTCCATGCAGTAGAACCTGCTGAAATCCGGATCATCATCAGTGTCATCAACAATATCAGAGTTTGTATCTAACTCTAATTCAGCTAATATACTGCCCTCTTCCATTGTTTTTTGAAATGCGCGCCTCTCCATGATTGTTGTCGTAGACAGACTGACGACGCGCTAGGCCACGTCAGTCGATAAACAAAAGCCTCAAGCGGTTATGACGTAGTAGCGCCTAGCGGAATTTTTCTGAACTAACCAACAAAGCTGGCTATCTAATGCAGCAGACGGCACTCGAATATCACTCGGGCAACTCCGTATATCAATCGGCAAAGCTGGTGCTCGAGTCATGCTCGAGCGCCGGCCCAGTGATTAAACAACGGCGCTCGAATCTGGCTCGAGCGTAGACTCGAATGTGTTAAGCTTCATTCTTTTATATGACCAACACTGAGTTTGATGATTGTGCATATTACTCCCTGGTACTTGGTTGACAGTTAGCAGATATTTTTAAATTGGTCTTATGGATAACCATGATGCCAACGAGAAAATGAATAAATAAATCTGTAAACAAACTTAGTACAATGTTATAAATCGATAACAAAATTTGATTTCCGCACACCTTTGTGTTGTAGTACCCTCCCTAACCCATCAAGGACATAGCCAAGGGTCCGGACCCCCCCAAATTTAAAATTTTTGAATTACTTTTTTAGTAATTAAATAATTCAGTATTACATACTGCTGAATGATCGTTCTCAACAAAGAAACGGGTCAAGAACTTTTAAAGGAACAAACTGAAGTTATGTAATATAAAAAGTGATCAAACGGTATTAATTATTTCACAAGTCACTTAAAGAAAAATTTACATATGTACCAGACTGCCAATTATACAGAAACTCTTCTTGAAGGATATCTTGTGAATGCCATTTTTAGAATTAAAATATGTTTACTTTTATGAAATGAGAGGACTACCAGCTTTTTGATCATTTGAGGCTGTCCACTTTGTTGCCTATTATCCTTGTATAATGGTATGGAATAATTGCAAATATCTTTGCTTTATTGAATTATACTGTGTGTTTGGTTTTGAACTATTTTAGCTCTGACTGACTTTTCTTTATCCTGATGTTTTGTGTGCCTAATGTAAGCAGATGACATGAGCATGTTATTAACTCATGTAATTATTAAACGTTTAATTTTCCAAAGTAGACTGTGTGACAACTATGAAAACTAGCAGATTGTGGTAAAGAAGCCATATTGATCACTGTTTGCTCATCTTGATCGCAATCCAACCAATCACAATACACTTCTACTTCAACTCGTCTCTATAAACAGATATATATTACTGGCAGTTTCAAGCTTAAGATTCTGATAGATCTGTACAGCAATGTTGCATTTTTGTACGAATTTAATTGTGTTACCGATATTGTGACATGGTGTAGACCGTTAAACGTAGATGAATCAGAAATATATTTGCCAGAAGCAGAACAACATAACACAATTCGTATGAGAGAGCGATAACAAATATTTAATATTTAATTTCTGTAAAAACACAATTTAATTAATGGATATACAAACCAAGTTTTAGCAAAATATTTCAAACCTTTCTGGTAGATTGAAAGCACAAGGAAAAATATAATTTTCAGTACACAAAAAAAGTTTGTACCAATATTTGGGAACTATTTATCTGCCAAATGATAGCCTTGTTATTTATAATTGTACTTGACCAATACAATACAGTAATGTTGTTAGTGTTCAGTTGCAGATGGTCAAACTTTGACTAATGAGGATGTAGCAGAAGAGATATCAGTGTCTGACTGCGAGAGTTCCCCTGTAAATAAACAGTATGTTTAAAATGTTTTATTTTTTGTTATCACAAACACATTTTAATTTACAATTAATTCAATTGAAACACATTTCAGATTTAATTTAGTGGAAGAATGTATTAATTGTGGCCTATTATTCAGTGTTGTTGCTTTCACAAGTCTGGAAGCAGCAGCTTCGACATCTACGATAATTAAAA
Source organism: Homalodisca vitripennis (assembly GCF_021130785.1). Classification (NCBI taxonomy): domain Eukaryota; kingdom Metazoa; phylum Arthropoda; class Insecta; order Hemiptera; family Cicadellidae; genus Homalodisca; species Homalodisca vitripennis. The sequence goes on along the minus strand of NW_025780373.1, from coordinate 7,789 downwards.
TAAATATTTGATTTTAATCAATTTTAGGTTGTAATATCTGCTATTTGTTTGGAATTTTTTTAAACAAGCTCCATTAATTTAAGTCTTTAGTTTGAGATTCAGTGTATTTCAAGGTGGTTTTTCTAAAAGTACATGTACAATATTTCAACAACTACCTAATCAAAACAATGATATATTAGGAGATTCCATGTCTCGAAAATAATGTTACTGATTTCTACTCTTTTGTTACTCAACGATGGTAAATCTCTTGTTCAAAGATCAAAAACCAACTTTAAACTAAAAATTATATGTTGTAGTTTTAATGAACTTTTTCATTCAATTCACACAGTATTGAAAATGAATTATTGTGGTTTTACTCGTAGTATCAAGTACAATCACAAATTTGTATTGAATGTTGGAGCTAGAACACAGTCAGTTTTGAATAATGATAATAATTTTTTACTACATGAAAAAAATTACTATAATTGCATTGCAAGTAACATATCTAAATGTAAGACATTTTATATCAATAAAAGGAATGCTCTTAAACAATTTTATGTATGTAGGTGTGTGTCTGTGATGTATATAGAAATGTATTTCAAAGGTGACACACTGTGGTATTGGCAGTTTGGAATAAACAGGGGATGGGTCCCCTTGTGAATTTCTTTAATTAATACTCCATAAGTGTTCCAGAGCTACTTTTGTAAGCAACTGTAAATCAATGTTTGTATAAATTCTAGAGCACCTCCATAGAGTACTCGAAACAATCTTTGACTATTGTGTGAGAGCACAAATTCAGCACACTGAGATACTTGATTCAGAACATCAGGGTCAGCAAGCTTAAACCTGAAATGAGTTAAGTCAGCTAATTATGAAAAAGGTAAAAGGTGAAGAATGTCTTATTTCACCAGGTGAAGTTTGGGTGCCATCTCTGACACTTACCTCGGCACCAATGGTTTACCTTGTGTTTTCCAAACCACCACCAATGGCTGGGCGGGCGGGACTGCTTGCAAGTACAGGATCACTCAATGGTCATCCATCCAAAGAGCAACCACACTCTTCGTTACTTGATCAATTATCTTGTGTTAACGGCCATACCTGCTACATTGTGCCATCGGCATTATAAAGTTAAAAAATTGAAAACCAATAATTAATGTTTGCTAGTTCTGAAAATTATAAATAAAGTATGACTTGTGTTGAGTGATTTATAGTGAGTCAAGAGTGTAAAGCTATGATAAATTTATAAAAAATTTCAAAAATATTACAACCAGATAATTTTTATTTTACAGGTTTCTGAAATCCTTACAGAATGAAATACTTGCAGTACAGCGGAAAAATGAATACTTGGAGGGTATTAATAATTCTCTTGTAAGTCAGATTTCATCCTTGGAAGATGTAATCATGAAGAACGAAAAGGAATCTGCCTCTTATTCACATAAGTGAGTAAATCTGAAAGTTTTGTCTTTCAACTTTTAAAGATCTAACTTAAGTAGCTATTGTATGGACTGTATAACTTCTAGAGCACCTCTATATTGTTAGTACCCAAATAAATCTTTGACTATTTTGTGATAGCACTGATAACACTGAGATACTGTACTGAGAATATGCACCTCACAATTACCACTCACAATGCACTCCAGGGTGTTTTACCATTTTTTTTTCCTTTCCTTAGGGAAGAGGACAGTTTGTCCCCGCGCTTAGTCCTAAAAAGGACCTTTGCGCCTCCCTTACTTTATTTTGTGCCCTCATACCAAGGCTTTTGCAAAAACCAATCAGATTTAAGGGCTCCTGTTCTCTAATGTCCTTGGGGCTGAGGAGATATGCTCCCAGGTATCTTTTCCGAGTCTCTACGATGGCAGGACAATCTAACCAAATGTGCTCCGCTGACTCCTCCTCCTCTCCACAGAGTCTACATTCGCTACTCTGACTAAGGCCTACCTTCATAAGGTGCTTCCTCAGAGGGCCATGTCCTGTCAACATTCCTAATATCAGTCTTATATCCTCCTTATTCTGGTCTAGGAGAACTGTCCACCCTTTAGCGTAAGGAGAGATAAACAATTTGAATAGTCTTAAACCTGAGGCTCTACTCCAATTCTTGTGTCTTGTCCTCTTTTCCCAATCTTTGACCAGAGCTTTAATGTTGGAGAAGGCTATCCCACAACCTGGCTCAGGCCCCACCAATGTGGATTCTGCTCCCTTTTTGGCGAGGATGTCCGCTTTTTCATTCCCATAAATACCTTCATGACCCGGTACCCAACCGAGTGTTACTCTGTTTTTCGTTGCCAGCTCTGCTAGAGCATTCCTGCATTTCCAGACCGCTTTCGAATCAAACGAACAGGTATCCAGTGCCTTCAGTGCAGCCTGACTATCAGAAAGTATTAGGTATGATAATCCTTTTGTCCTCAATTGTATGAGTCTTCTGGAACATGAGTCTATTGCCATGACCTCCGCCTGAAAAACCATGACATGTCTTCCTAGGAGCACAGCCATGTCAACTCCAGGTCCATGTATTCCGTATCCTGCCCTAGAGTCTAGGAGTGAACCATCAGTGAAAAACTTCAAGACTCATTTTGTAGGGTAGGCCTCCTTTTTAATCCATTTCTCCTTACTTCCGATAGAGACCGTATATGGTTTTTCAAAGGAGTATTTCTTAACCATAGCATCTGATACTTTGGTTAGCATTTCAGCCTCAGGAAATTTTTGCAATATTTTCATGTGGCCTTCTAAGGAGGTAGCATTTATTACCTTTGTTCCTAGAAGCTTCATTGCGCTCATCGCAGCTGTTCTCATCACCTCCTGGCCAAGAGGAGTGTAACCCAGGACCGCTTCGATTGCTAGTGTTGGGCAGGAGCTCATCGCTCCCGTGATGCTTAAGCAAGCTAACCTTTGAAGACTCTGTAGCCTTTTTGCAGCTGTTGTTTGTTCTCCCCCTTTAGTAGTGTTTTACTTTAGTACCTAAGCTTATGGAGCTGTTGGTATGAATATTAACTAAGTTATCCATTTCAAACTACATTGAAATATTGTTAACCCATTTAAAATCTACATACCGGCATCAGTGTGGACATGGAGAGCTATTTTTAGTCAAGAGATAAACCAAAACTGGTAGAGGTGGTAATTACATCTACGTGAGTGGAGTGAAATGGTTTGTGATTGGCTAAACTGATGAACCAATCCATGATCGATATGATCAATCAACAGTAAGGTGATCAGACTGATCATACAGGTTTTTGTGGCTTAGGACCAAAAATCTGATTCAAACCCTAAGAAAGTTTAAATCAGCTACAATTTACTTCAATTAAATTAAGCCTGATTAACATTTTATTTCAATCTAACCCATCTTTTTCATGAGGATACTATACAGTAGCAGCTGTGTGCTGACTACAGAGGACTCCCAATGGGTGGGGGGAGGAGTGAAAAAGAATTATTTAAAAATGTTATTTTGAGACTGATCAGACACTATAAACCTAGAACGATGATGATAAAAATTTCAGATGAAGTATTCAGATATGTTAGCTGTTCAGTAATATGATAAACAAATGATACAAAGATAGATTCATAATTAAATTTTAATTGACGTGGATTATGTAATCTGTATTAGGATTTTAATTTTTAAATTGAAATAAATATTTTTAGGTTGTTGGTCAGCCAACAGCTTTTGGAAATGCAGAAACAAAAACAAGAAGAGATTGAAGAAAAACTTTCTCTATTTGTTGACAACAACAAATCAGTCACCATCCAGCTGTCTCATGCTGAGAGAGAAAATTCAAAGCTGAAAGAGTTGCTATTAAACCTGGAAAAGCAGGTCAGTTGGTGTTAAAATATTTTCTTCATATTGTAAACCCTACTTGTACATACAATCCATGACCTGGGTAATCAATGTTCAGAAATTATTTAAACAAACCTAATCATACCTATGACATTGCTACGGTGGGAAAGGGTTGATTCTATGCAAATTTTGAGTTTAGATCAATTTCTCTTTCTGTTTAGTGCAGGAAGGTTAATTATTAAATTGAATTTTTAATGAATGAAAACGTGTTACTCCCTGAAGTTTCAGATAACAAGTTACCAGGTGTCAAAAATTTCAGTGTCCAAGAACTCAAAGTGGCCCGAAACTCTCACTTTCCAGGAACCCCTGCAGCCTAGAAGCACCCTGGAGTCTGAGAGGTTCTAGAAACTAAAATCATTTAAAGATCATGACTTTACAGAGGCAAAAGCATTTAGAGATTGTAAAATTCCAGTTTCTAGGAATGGTTTAGATCTATAGATGTTGGTAACTCCCAGAAGATGGTAGCCCCTAGTGTCGGAAAGAATGTAGAGACTGGAATTTTAAAATGTCAGGAATACCAGAATCAGAAACTCCCAAGGCTAGGAACTTCCAGACTACAAGAGGTTCTAGAAGATGGAATCTCCCAGTATCTAGTAAGATTTTATAGGACAGTAACTTTAAGAGAACGGGGCCTCAAAAGCTCTAAAGCTTCTGGAAATGAATGGTTGTATTACATTTTTAAAGGCTGTAAATTTTAGATTATAGGGACTCTATAGGCAGAGAGAGGAGTCCTAGATGTCAGGAGGTTCCAGAGCCTAAAGCCTCCAGAACGGAATTTGGGTTCATTGAGAGGCTAAATTCTTTAAAATTCCAAAGTTTTCTAGACATCAGGGGCTCCCATATGCAGAGAACTCCAACCAGTGTCACATATCAGAGACAGATATTGGATAAAATCTCTGAACGTCAAGTCATATTTCAACATCAGCTTCCAAAGCTTATACTCATTATTATAATAAAAATCATATTTAAAAAATATAATTTAGTTTTAACATTTATTTTAAATAATTATATTTTCTCTCTGAGCACTAGGTGACAATGATCTAATTTGACAGGAGAACCACGTTTACTGTACTGTAGCTTTAAAATACTATGCAATTAGTATTTTCATAAACAAACATTTACCAAATATAAAGGCACACAGATAGACACAAATATAAAAGGTATACAGATAGACACTTTAAACAGAGTTGTCATACAATTTCTAAAACATTTATTAAGGGTTTTTCATCCAAAGTTAAATTTTGCTTTTTTATTTTTCAGGCTGATTTAAAATTATCTGAAAAGTTGTTTCAAGACACAAAACTCAAGGACATCAAAGAGAAGTACAATATATTAAATGATTTATTCTCAAAGTCTCAAGAAGAGTTGGAAAGTTTGAAAATGAAAGATAAAACAGGGGAAGAGATGTATGAGCAACTGGTAGAACAGAATACAAACCTTAGGTTGCAGTTGGATTCAAGTGATTGTCTTGTTCAGGTATAGTTTTTATTAGGACCTTTGCACTGCTTCCAGAGTGACAGGATATTTTGGATGGGTAAGGTTGGAAGTAGGGGCTGTCTCTTGTCGAGATTCATGAGGAAAAGTTTAGGATACTAATCTCAAGTCATGTCCCCTAGGAAGAAGGAGAAGCCAGCTCTGAACCAGCCTCTCTAGTCAAAGAAGGCAGGGGGTGGCACACCCTTATGTATAGGCTGGCAAGGAACCTTAGACTCTTAGGGAAAAAAACGCCACCAACTCCAACAGTCATCTCCCGCAGTAGACTAGACCTGTCGAATTACCCTTGCGCCCCAGAATCTCTACATTTGCAGTTAGTGATGTGCCACCTCCTGGATATCCATAAGGTTATCCAGATTTAAGTGACACATCGGTTTTTGATGTACCCACTGTGGGTTCAACTGGAAGGTACAAACCAGCCAGAAGTGAACCCTCCAGGGGAGTTATCCTTCTGGGGAGGATTCCTTATCTCTCTGAAATTCAAAATCTATTGAAAAGGTGTAATCACTCGTCACATGTTTCGGAGATAACAGACCACATTATAAAATTAAATTTGCTGTATGGCTTAATTATTGTGGTTATAATTGCTCGATACGACGCACATAAGACAACAAAAAAAAACCACAATTACTCAGTTTTCACAACTAGCTCAGCACAGCACACACACAGCAGGCACAGCATTATATTCGAAATCCCAATCTCACCTAATCTTACTTGAGATGCTTTATGGTGCAAGGAAAGATTTACTTCTTAGATTGTTTACTAGCTAAGAGGATATTAATGTTTATGTACAGTAGACTTCTCCAAAGTAAATATTACTATTAGTACAAAGATATTTGTATGTTCAAAGACAAAAGAAAAATTCTTGTATTTTATCCATTTAAGCTGAAGTGTACTGGGGATTCTCATTATCTTGATTATCATGTTATATCTAAATAACAATAATAACACAAATAAGAGTAAGATTAGACCAGGTAATAATGAATAATTGTCAGTATTCTTCAACAATTTATTATTAAAATAACCATTTATAAAAAGAAATTACTTTGAAAATGTTCAAACTAAATTTAATTTAAAATGTTAATAATAAGAAAGTATTTTCTAATGTTATTTAACAGTTAATAATAAGGAATCAGAAAAAACTGTAGCAGTACTTTGCCCAGTTATAACATGTTCACTTTACTCATACAAAAGTTAGTAGCTATTTAAAAAATGTCTTAGTAGTATTAGCAGATATTACGTTTTTGTTTACTTATTGTTTGCACAATATCAATCTCCCTGACTGTATTTTTATTGATACTGTATTACCATTTTCAAAAACCATTTATCATTAAAAAAAAAGACTATTAATCCATAACATTTGATCTCTCACAAGGTCTACTTGTCAAGGTCAAGGTATAAATGATCATATTTCCTCATACTCAATGTGTATAGGATTTCTTCATCTGAATTATTTGGTGTATTCCACTTGTATTTTTTTACTTACTTGATTTTACTAACACCAAGAGTGCGTAATTGAAACAAACTATTGAAAAATCATGACTTTTTAAAACTATCTTAGTCTTTAAAAGAAATTCCACTTTAACTGTAACTTTGTGATTTATAAATTATTGTAATACCGTATGTCAATTGTGTTTACTGTAATACCACATTTGATCAAACTGAATGGCAATGTTTAGTGCGTTATTTTAAAAGTAAATAACTCTAATGATTACATAGTATGTACTATTACATATAAAACTGTATCATAATTTGTCAATCGATTTAAAACTCTAATGTAAATTTCCTCTGTTATGTGATTTAGAAGTTTTTTACTTCCTTTTTAGTTTATATTAAAATATAAATAATTTCAACTTACATGTTAATCATAAAAATTGATGTAAAACTTGCTCCTGCGTGCTTTTGAAGCCAGCTAGTAAACTCAAGTAGTTTTTATTTTATAATTTTAATCCTAAATGTTTATAATTATTGTTATTCAGGACCTGAAATCTCAGTTAGCTGCTACTTGCAAAGAATTATCTAATTTACATAACAAGAAAATCAAAGCTAAGACACAAACCTCTACACCCTCTGATAACCAAAGTGCTGACAATTCAATGGTAATTGCAACAATTGTATTTTAAATGAAATTTTTAGTTAATATTTTTTTCTGCCTTGTTCCTCTCAAGTTATTGTTAATTTGTAATATATTTTTGTTGGCCCTATGATTTGGTAATCAAACTTTTATTCTTTACTTTTCAGATTTTTTTAGATGAAAATTTTACTCTTGATAGTACAATACCGTTTGAGAGATCACTTCTGGCTGAGTTACAAGACAAGGTAATGTTACGGTAAATTATGGAATAATTTTACAAGACCAATTAAGGAATGTGATGAAATATACGAGTATTACTTAATCTGTGTTAATTTAAGTCTTTGTATTTCCATACCAATCAAAATTGGAAATCCCATAAAGTAACATACTGTAATGTAATATTAATATATACCATT
>NW_025780372.1:0-27129 GCF_021130785.1 Homalodisca vitripennis | reverse complement strand
AATCTCTGCATATTTAATTGTAAGGGCATTCAATATTGTAGATAAAGTTCCAGCCCCAGTGCACAATACCATACCTCAGAGGATGGACTCAAAACCAAGATATGTACAAACAGTTCTTTAAGATTACTCTGACTTTTATATATATTTTTTTGTGGAAATATAAGCAGATAGATTTATGTTTTCTTAGTTTGGTATTTAAGCTGGTTGGGAAGTGTTGTTACAAATCCCATTTCATTTTGCCTATCAATTTATCAAACCTAAGTATATTTTAAATGTTGGTTACCCAATATGCAATTGCATCACATTGTACAGCACAATAAACACAGCTATGCTTATGACATATCATACTTTAAAACATCAGGTCTGTATAAGCAAGTTTCCTATATGAAAAATTGTATACATTTTTGTTTTTGTTTACATTTAATTCAATCAACTTATTATTTGCTAACCGACAGTGACTTATAATACTGTCCTAAGTCCCTTTTTGTGTAATCGGAATTTTTTCTGTTAACACATCAAAACTACATCCTGTAAACAAACTAAATAAGACTAGTATCATCAGCAAAATGATGTAAAATATTTGAAGTGTGATCCCTCAACTTAGTTAGTGAGATCATTAGAATATATACCAACGAACATGAGAAGGACCAAGTTACTCCTCCCTGCGCACTATAATAAACCAACTATTGGATAAAATGCACAATCATTACCTTCATAGGTTCCATTAATCGCTGTTACAACCTGCCTTCTATCACATGAAAACGAAGCCAACCATTTCAAAGAGAATGGCCCTTACAGACCATTAGCCTTTAAATTTTTCAAGTTCAATCCAAAAATAATATGGGGTTCAACAATAATCAAATGCACGAGCCAAATCTAAATACACATCCAACAATAAACTGATTTTTTTTTCGAATTCCTTTAGTAAATTGTCACTTAACATCGTCTGATATATAGCTAGGTGCAGTTCCCTTTCCAGGTATTGGAATCCCAGAAGTTGGATTTTGGAGATAAATAATTTATTGTTCATAAAAAATTCCATAAGGTTGGTTTTTTTTACATGGGTCTCTTAATATTTTGTGCACAAACAGCCTCAAGAGCGAAATTGGGACGATAGTTCAAAATTTGTCTTGTTTGTCCTCCTGCCGTTAATGGAGCACAGGGAGATAAACAACAGCAGTCTTAAGTTTAGCTGGAAAAGCACCTGTCTGGCAATTGACAAATTAAAAATATGACACCAGACGCAATGTGTGAAGCAAAGAAAAGTAAGCCTATATTCTTTTGATTTTTATAGTATATAATATTTATGCTTATCAATAACCACTTGTAACTGTGTGGTTAATTTTTCATACTTCTAAAATAACTAATTCACAAACATGTGCAGGTGTTTATGTTTAATTGAGCTCATTGTCACAAATCTAACATCCGGTAGCCTGGGGCGGCAACATTACATCCTCACCCAAAATGTTTCATGCTTCCAGATAAGCAATGTATTTCTGTGAAATATCTATTGAACTCGGTTAGCAATTAATTTAGGATTGAATCACATTGCTTGAACTGTAGACACCAGTCAATCTTTAATTACAAGTGATATTTTCCTGTTTTTTTTTACTGTGAGATAATGTCCTACCTGTCACAACTTGCCAGTAAGTGTTTGCTATTGAGGACCTTTACTTACTTTTTCAATTTCTCTAGAGTAGTAACTATCTAATTTTTAACTGTCTTATATCCCTGGAAATCTCTCGAGACAAGTTCCTCTGTTAAATGATTAAAAGATTTACAAAATCCTGACCTTCCTATTTGTAACCAACCCCAAAAACAACTTGTATCAGATCTAATTTTTTTTTCAATTTTATCTTTACAATTAAACTTATTTAGGTTACCCCATGGGATTGACGAGGCTTCTATTGTTTACTTGAGTTATACCTAACTAGTTTAGTCTGCTTTTAATATTTTTACACATTCATGTATACAGATTCATAAAAAATCAATCAAAGCCCCTATTTAACATCCTGAGTGAGTTTAATAAATCTGAACCGAATCTGTAATTAATGAATTGTCTATCTTAATATCAATCTCATCAACATATGTACCATTACTTGTGCTCACTTAAATTCACATTATTTGGCTGTGTATATTGCAAACCACGTCAATTGCCCAAAATGGCTTGTTAGAAGTTACAATGGACCTACCTTTTACCATTTAAATCTCAATAATTTTTATAGAATTTGCTCCTATCAAGTGCATAGGGTCCAATACAAGCTGCTGACTATGAGTAGGTTTTACCCCTCGTAGTGCTCATTAATAAATTACTTTTAATATCCAAACGGATGATATTTAAAATGTTTATATAACAAATATCGTATTTCTATCATATTCATTCAATAAATTATGATTAAAATTATATCCCCAACTATAAGAGTGAAGGATCATACTATAATTACCTTAATACAAATTTCCAATTCTTTTGAAAAAAGTCCACAAAAATTTATTGTCTATAATCTCGATAAATCCCATAAGATTGACATTTGTATAAGTGGTGCGCACACCCAGACACACAGACAGAACAGACATTCGAAACTGGGCCTGGCCGCGTGTTAATTCCAGTGGTTAGCTGCTGATAAGGTGTAACAGCAAGTTTCTGGATCCAACATCATCGCAATCACTCCACCTGTTGCTGTCAGTTATCCCTGGGCTGTAGTATCATGTCATAAAACCTGACAACTTGAAACTTGTCTTTGTTTGTTATGTTGTGTTCTCTTCAAGGACAAAAAAGACTCCAAACTTGCACTTAAAAATAATAATCTTATATTTCCATTGCGTGCAACTATCAATTGAATATCTTGCATAGTCTATCAAAAATGTTTGTTCTTAACACTCTGAATGTTCACAATAAAAAATGTTCAAAGTAATCATTGTTGTAATCCATTAACATTTATCTTATCCGAACAAAGTCCAATGTCAATAGAGCAGAGTATGCAACGATTGTGGCTCACATCATACACATTTCCACTTTTGTTTTGAATTTTTCAAATATCCCTGGCTGGGAATGATAACTAACGAACAGCAAGTGCTCCCCTTTGACTTTTTTCTTAACAAATACTTTTGCAGTTGCTAACTCCAAACAATATTCAACGAACATCTCTATCTCCAAACGTTGAGTTTTTTTTTAGCTTTCCAAAACAGGCAAATCGATTTTTTTTGTGTATGGCTGTTTAGTGGTGAGTTATTTACATAAAACTCTTGTTAACGGCGAAACCCGGGTTCAACAAAAATCGGTTGATGGTTGTTTAAAACCCAGCCTTTCTTTTGCCTTATTCAGCAATGGCTTTCCTTTCTTGTTGTCGATTGGCTAAACTCTGAATTACCCAAATGGTCTAAATAGCAGATTCCTTTTTGTGTTCGGGATATCGTATGTGCCGCCTTGCCTACATTCCATATTTAAAACAAACTGGGCTCATCCACTATGCAATAGACAGTTCTATTTACAATGTCTCATTTACATTTTTCACCATCCCCTAAACTACGTTTCAGGTATTCCATCTATCTGGAGATGCTTTTCCAACTTGCTGTACTTGGTTCAAAATTTCTCTTATCATTGGTGTTTTTAAGGAACGATATTTGTTGTTTTCCAGAGTCTAAACATTCTTCTTAGCTTACAATTTTCATTTTCATTAACTACAAACCTTTAACCTGCCATCACCAAGCTCATTTGACTTTTGTAGCATTCAGCTATTTCGATTCATATTTTTCTGAACAAAAAATCAATTAATTTTTGGGGGCATTTCTAAAATTATGTTGTATCTATTTGTTTGCTCATTTTTGTCTACATGAACTGAAAGTGCTGTTTTTTTGCACTTATTCTTGTGCAATAACATTTGTGCAAGTTTAGAAAACTGAGAAGATTCAGACAAAATTGATATTTAGATTTCTCAACTTCATACCTGCTCAAAATGTCTCTACATAAAATATCATATATAAGTTTTTCACTTCTAGTACCCATTATGCTTATATGTATTTTCCAGGCAATGTTTAGCCACAATTAAAATGGCAACTATACATTTTCTTACCTGACGTGCAGGACACAAAATTGTTCATTCCAGCCATAATGGTTCTTTCAAGAACAAGAAGCACACTTTAACACTCATGATAGAATTCAAGTAAAGAAACTCAAAAATATGTGTGATAACTCTTTCCGCTATGGTCTGGTGGATACAAACGTTGCATCATTTTGTTCTGTTTTAATAAATCCTCACTGAAGCCCATGAGGACGACGAGAACAAGGCTAGGGGAATTGATCTCTCCTTTTTATTAAAAATATGATATTTTAACTAGGGTTTTTCTAATGTGGACAGATAATGTAACATAAATACGAGCATACGAGATGCAGAAATCGATTATATAGCTCGTTATAGAAACATTGATCAATATAAGTATTGATCAAGGATAATAAAGTATAATATATTTAGGATAGTTATTTATATATTTACGTCAATCAACTAAGGCTTAGGCAGAGACAATACAGTAATCCGTTTACTTGAAAACTTGAGACAATCTGACTACAGTATTCCGTAGTTACCTAAACGTCCCCCTGGTCTCAACTAGAAAAATTGGTTGTGCCTGCATATTCTAAAAAGTGTTATGGACTGCAAAGTGTATAAGAGTTGAGCATCACGTTTATCATATTTCTACACTAGTATGAACATGCCAAAGTGGCAAGGGTCTCAAGTTAAACTATGCATTACTTTTTTCCCCTGGCCAACTGGATTTCAATCGCAGACCTTAGAAACAAGACTACACAGTAAAAAACACACTCATTCTATAAAAGCAAAAGATTTGCATTGTTTCCTTTGACAAAATTTCCAAACAAATGTGAAGATTTGGTATAAAAAGATACAAGTTATGTATCTACTACAACATGCGGAATTTAAAGTAGGACAAGTTCAAGTGATATGATAACACAACCCAGAGTACAGCACAAACAAACAGTTGTGTATTTCCCACAGTAGAGAGGAAAAAAGTCTGTTTCTCGTTGATTATCCCTGTGAAAATACTGTGTCCAAACAGGCTACAACCTCTAAAAATGTGCTCATGAATATAGCTTTTACACACCTGAATTTGCCTTTAAGGGTAATATTTGTTAATTTCTTATCAGTGTATTTATTCTATAACTCTATGGTCACAACAGCTTGTGCAAAATTACTGATTCATAAATATTCTTCATTTGACTTAATATGTAGCTTTTTGAAGATAGAGGCCTGTATTGCCTATTCTTAATTTAGTCCCTACATTGAAACACACACCAACCAATACTAATAAACTTTTTATTCTGTGAGGGCCTTTCGATAGCAAGGTTATCTTCATCAAACCACATCACAAAATGGCACCACTAATTTATGCCCTTCGTATTTAACCAAAGGTCTCTGACCGGTGTGTGAAGAAACATCAGGGAGGCTGTCGATTGACCCCAGGAAAGTGCGTGGGTAAATTTGTACCTTTCACACGTGCGTTTGCCCAAATATTTCGATTCTCAACTTCTCTTAATCACTTCCAAGAGAAGTTTTTATTAGTTTGCTATTCTTGTTCTCAATTTTACATTCGGTATTGTGCATCCAAAAGTCGCCTTCATTTTGCCTTGCCTTCTTTCTGTAAATCACGCTATTCGAATATGAAGAAACTTTAAAATACATCTCTCTCGGAGTTCTTATTGTTAAACTAGAGTTCACTCATAAAGGTTAAGCGGTGACATTACGGCTCTCTCGAAATTTTTTTAAACCCACCAGTTTTTTCCTATAGTAGTTTTGTAAAGCAACTTTTCTCCACAGTTAAGAGTGAACGGAAAACGAAAGCACTTTGAACATGACACTATGATAACATCTCAACTCACATTTATCTGCCCTGACTCGACATTAGAGGTCCATTCCAAAATATCATCACTCCTTTAAAGTAAACTTAGGAAATAAACGTAGGTTTAGTAAGAGTTAAGGATGTAGAAACCGTAAATTTAGTTTCTTTAATTTCTGCCAGCAAGGAACAAAAATACTGCACTTAGCTACAGAGAGTCCTTTTGCTAATTCACCTACGGAGACTATAAAAGACAGCCGATCTAGAATAGTCTTGAATACCACTGTGACTTCAGAATATTAGCGGATATTATCCGCAAAGCCAAATTAAATAAAAGGATGGCTCTTAATCTCCAATATGTCATCTTGGTAAACTCTTTGATTCTAAAAATACATTCATAATGAAGGAAAATTCGAAGATAATGGACCACTTTGGCTTGTTTCTTCTTAGGATAAACCGTAATCTTCTGTCACTTTAAAACACCTAATCTTAATAACTTAGCCTTAAACTTAGTACCTAATTTAGAACTCATAGAAACTCACGAAGCACATATAACTTTTTCAAAATATAAGGGAGTGGCAAAAGGTTATGGCTGTGTCTATCGTCTTAACAGTCCAACAAATTAACGTGTACCTAACCCCAACTTCAGTCGTGCATTTGGCAACATTTCTTGTAACTAGTTTCGGTTATGGTAGGATATTGGGTAATCTTCGCACATCCTCCCAGAATCCTTTAACTCTATCTTCATAAGAGTTAGTACTGACAATAGTTGGGGTATTGGTCCACGGTTGCAAGCTGTTACCCATCGACTAGAACTTGAAATAGTTTTATCGGAAATAGGATATTAGTTAATCTTCCACAATACTATCAATATCCAACCCGTTCTGTGTTCATGAGTGCTGAAACTTACAATTCAATCTTGATTTATATCGCAAGCTGTTCCCCATGTGAAAGAACAGTTTGTAACTTTGACAATTGGTCCACACAAAGAGCAGTTCTCTTATTGTCGGATAATGGCAAACTTCACCACCCTCTGCCATTGATTCTTTTCTCATATGTTTATTGGATAAGAATTAGCTCCTTTATTATTGCATACACGGTACAAACTGTGACATGTATTATAATGTGCAGACGCATATTTACATCGAATATAACATATTATACCGGATGTTCCAAATTTTACAGAATAATCGGTACTTCACAAATAAAAATCAGTAAATTTTAATACTATTTTCCCGAACCTCCACAATCATAATCTATTATTTGTATAGTATACATGAATTATTTGATGGTTTTGAATTACTAAAATATTGTTGGCAGAGCATTAGCGTAGCCTATCAATCGAGTGGCTGAAAAATCTCATTTCTTTCAGTCTGTCCACACGAAATTTTTTAGAACGAACTGACCTATACAATTGTCAATTTGTATGACGTTTTATTTCTATATAGGCAACATTGATTTCAATGAAAGTCCATGTCAATCCATGGTATTTTGGCTGAGCGTTAGTGAAAATGTTTACATTTTTCTTATGTGCAATCATGATTGCAACTAAAAAAAATCAAAGAAACATGAACTTGAATCAAATCAGTGTACAATCATAAGACATACTATCGTGTTACATAAGCTTGAAGTTTTGAATGCAATTTCAACGAAGCTTGTTTCACGACATGTGATATAGCGTACTTTAACCTTGCATTTTAAAAAATAATTATGGATATCTTCTATTACAATCACCATTACTCCAGAGACTTAGAAAAGTTGTTTGATATCTTCCAGATTTTCCAACTCCGTTCCAGAGCTTATGAATGAATAAAATATTTGTATATTTTCGTGTTAAAATTGAACTCGACATGTAAATACCGCTTACGTGATTTGTACGTTTTCCTTAGTCGGCATTGTTCGTTCGTACCCACTCGAGAAACTTTTTGTTTTAATTACTACACAATGCTAGTCAAAAGGTAACAGGTTTTCTATAGATGTTTTAGCAATTCAAACAAATTCTATTGTTATATACAAATTTTTCAATATTTTTTAAGGTTCAAAGATGGATACCGCATACAGGTTATAGAAGTATACAACCAATAACACAACACAAGTAAGAGTGAACATTATTTTAACATGTCTATAGTAAGGTTATCTTCTATAAATCAATTACAACTATTTTTGTTTTAGTATAAGAGCGATCAATTGTGTTCTGAACTAATAACCCTTTATTTTAAGAATGCACAAGTTCCAATGGAATTCAATAATTAAACTCAGTATAAAATAATAGTAATGTTAATAAATTTTAAAATCAATAATACAGCAACGACAAGTAATCTTTTTTACTTTGAATTTATTCTCAATTATTTCTTATTTTTAACCCATCAAAAGTTCACAAGTCCAGTCTTAAAATTAACAATCAATCAATCATTCAATAATTGTGTCCTTCAAGTTCTCAGTGCTAATATTTTCAACACTAACTCAAAATAAAAATCTTCACTGAATTTCAAAATAAAATAATCTTCTTCACGTATAAAATGAAAAACAAATAATAAAATAAGACTTCTTCTCAAAATAAAAATCAAACTAATTAAGGTAATATTAATATTTAATAGCCTATATGAACAAAGACAATGTCCAACCAGTTAAACTCAAATTTGTACCAATTTCAAAGTACTTATTTTCTGTAAATTTCCAATTTACAAAATTATTGAATTATCCAGAATTATCCGCTTGGCTTTGAATGTTAAATTTAGGAACTTGTTAAAATATATATAGAATTCTCAGAACATAAAATAAATTTTCTTTTTCAGTAGGCTATTCCTGATTTAACCAAATTGAACAGGAAAATATCATCAAGTAATTTTCTATTTAAATATTAAATTCTAACTTTCACAGTACCTCACACATCTGTTGAAGACTTCCACCAACTAACAAAAATAGCTACTATAGATCAATCAATTTAAACATTAAACTTTAAATTTAGAAAAGAATTTTAATCTCAAACTCAACCTTCTTACCGAAAAAATCAATACGGCAAGAGTAGGCTATCACTTTACACGAACTTCTCTCTCTGAGCACACCGCAAAGAATACCGTGAAAAAAAACGTGGTTGAAGCCACCGGAAGGATCTAGAAGTCCCTCCCACCATCTAATCAACCTAACATTGGCCAATCAAAATTGAGCAAACACAATGTCTGAACTGGATGGTACCTATCCAACCCAGACCTGTAACCTATGCTCAATACCTAGATACAAAAGGAAGCTTCTAGGCATTCCTCCAACCCGACTCAACAAGAAATTCAGCACTGCTGGAAGGATCACAATCTTACAATTCACTTATTATATTAATTCACAATTCTATTAATAAAAATATAAAGATTCCTATAAATAATTAAATAATATAGGAAGCATCCTCTAATTATAAAAAACCGTGGTTATAATTTGTCTCAAATCAAATCTTTTATGGGGAGAGTTCAGAAAAATGCTTTTAATAATTAACCAATTTCGTGCTAAAAAAGTTTTAAGATCACGTATTCTTTTAATCAGGCTATAATATTGTTTAAAGTTCCATGAAAGATTACGAACAATATACCAGTTTGTGAGAGACAACATTTCAACTCTTATTTTCAGTAAATACACCAACTCTAAGTTTCTATATTTTTTTTTATACTGGGTTTCTTAAATTATGCAGTTATTATTAGTTTAATATCATATAATATCCCTTATCCTCATATTTTCTCCTTAGATATTCCATCAGATACGACCTTTTTTTTGTAAACAGGCTGAAAAAAGCCGGGTGACATTTGTCACTGGCCATAACTCAGTAATAAAGTGCTACCAAACTTTATTTATAGGAGAGAGTAGTCTAATATTGGATACATTTATTTAATGACCGTAAAAATATGTTAAATTATTACATTAAAATTTAATAATATAGAATGTGATCTTAAGTCTATGGTATCATACTGTTAAGAAGTTATCTTAACATCTTAAGTGTGTTCATGTTAAGTTTTAATGCCTTTTACACTTGTTAAGCTTGTTTAAAAAGGTTCCTTTTATTAGATATAAAGGGTTCATATTATCGGATAGAAAAAATTCAGTGAGATTGCAGTCAGACATATTAATTAAAAAATATCGAAAATACTTTTATATACTAATATCACAACATTAGTTATAGTACAATTATCACACACATAATTCTTCCAACTCCTTCCTTCAACAATGGTGCACAGTTCAGGGGTCCAGCAAAGATAAGTGATGCACCTAATTCACTGCTAGCTTGGTGTCCTCGTTAAATGGTTGGAGGCAAAACATACTGTACATTCCTGAGCAGAACTGTCTCCGTTATCTTTTATAACTATGAGCATTTCAGTATTTTGCTTAACTGTTTTTTTTTATGCAGGGTTTTTTTTTTGTGCCGTATTTGATTCCTCTTTCCCTACACCCTTAAATGAATTTTGCAGATCTACTTTATAGGGTAAAGCAGTTATAAGTGCTGAATTTTCCTTTCGGGCTTCATCTTTTTGTTTCGATGGAGCGAGATGGCAAGGTTGGTGGTGGGAAAATTTCAAATGGGGACACATATATAGGAACAAGAGCCCATTGTTGGTGTTGGTCTCGAGAACTTTACTTGGTTCCAGAAATACGGGCCTTGAAATATCAGAAATTCTTTCGAAACTGCAATATTTCTGTTTCTGTCACAGTAACTCAAATTCTTCGAAGTCATTTTTGTTCAAAGGGGTTATATCATATTTTGTGAAGCCATTGGTTGCTATCGCAAGGATAGCACGTTTGGAGTAAGTATTGGCTGGGTTCATATCAACTTCGGTGAGTTACGGTTGAAACAAATAAAAAAGGGCAGTTACCTTTTCTTTAGTAAAACCTTTGCTCTTGATAATGAAAGAAAGTGGGGTTTACGAAGAGAAATGGATTGGTTTCTCTTTAGAATATTACCTAAATATTTTTAGCTAGCTACTCATTTTTAAATTGAATATTGTTTCGAACTGCTAATTGGAAATCAATTTGTCTAATTAGAGATATTACTCTTAAGCCTAACCCTTTCTTCCATTATCTTACAATAATTTACAAGTTCTTGCTCTAGATCATTGTAGGTTGGTTGTAGATGTGCCTAATGCACATTAACAACCTAATTTAGTTGAAATCAAGGGAGAAACCTCTTCAGATCCATTATTAATAGGATTTTCCAGTATAGATTTCGGCCCTAAAAACACACTTAGATGAATTTAAGACGCTCATTTTCTTCTCTTTTACTGTAGCAACAGCTTGACTAATGGCGTTATTATTTCACGACTTTGTCTGATTAGGTTCGTCCATCTGTGAAGATATTTTGTATCAACTATTGTCCTACCAATTTGCTTGAACATAACCTAAAAACCCTCTCGCAATGTAAACACTGTACTAAATATTTACTTTGTAGACCTCAACTGCTTTACCTTCATAGGCTTAATCTAATTTTTGAAGTTAGAATAGGAAAATATTCGAGTCACTGAAAAAATGACTCTATCTAGCACTAAATGTTCGCTGATGCAGGACGGCCAAACCAACAGAAGTGACTTGCTATACTGGCGACCGACGTGTAGTTGAGTCGTCTTCCGGTAGGCTGTAGCACGTCATGGGCAAGGAGCTATGGTATCTGACATTAGGCAATCACCCTATATTAGGCTACTCTTTCCTATTTATTTTTCCTATTTTCACACGAAGCAAAAGCTCATAAAGATTTTCTATATATTCTTGTTTCGCTCTCTATAATTATCCGATATACGACAAGCTACAGCTGTTATAAAAAGTAGTGCTTTAATTGGCTATAAGAATCATCCTTCAATAATTTACACTTAGTGAGTGCCAAACCACACGCTTAATTACCGACTGACACAGTTTTATAATCAGTTTAAACACGTCTGTTAGTTAGAGGGGAAGAATTAGTTGCAAGACTTGACAATTAGGTAAAACTGTAATCACATTACACACATTTTAAAGAAAAGTTCCTATGTGTAACGAAAATTCCCGAGCTATTGTAATTAGATTTTGAGCAAACAGGGTCCGCGACTGATCATTACCGACTGCGGATTAACATCCCCATAAATGTCATCCCCCGAGATCGATGTTATGTTACTAGAGGGGGGAGGGGGACAGACGTACCCTACGGCTACCCCCGTCTCTCGCTTCGTGAATGTGACACCCTACTCGTCACTGCATTCATTCTGTATGTTCAACAAGTTAGTCGATTATTATTATTAGTGTTTTCATAACTATCATTATGGAAATAACAGTCACTAAACACAACGAATGGAACATTATGATGATCTTCAAATAAAAACGTTTACCAACAAAACGGAATGCAAGCCAACTACATCAGCTATGCATACGTTGTAACGCTTGAACTGATTATGTTACTGTTTTTTGCAGAGCTATTTGTGATTAAAGATGATGTAAACATGCTTAAACACATCATCTTCAAATACGCGTAGCTTCCAGATTTATTCTACAGACAGACGGGTTTACAAGTTGATCTCGGAGAAGTTACAGTATTTGCAAAGCTCTGTAGAGAAATGTGAAGCACGCTTGGCTCAGTAACATTTTGTTCTGAGCTGCGAAATAACAACCCTAACTGTATTTACTCCCCTCCTTATAACTTTGAAACCATTCTTGTTACGAACTTTGATTTTCTTCAAATTACAGCAGCTTGATTATATTCCCACCAATTTGAAAGACGTGTTCCCCTGCTCTTCATTGAAATACATAATTGAACACATAATTAAAGTTTCCTCTACTTCACATTATTCTGATACTGGTTTCTAAGTATTTAAACACCAACTTTTTGCTTCGTAGACGTGGGAGTATCCAGTTTCATGGTAGAAATAAAGTTTTACATTCTTAATTTATGCTGCATTTTTTTTTTTCGGAATAAAAACTTATCGCGTTTCACTCTGATCAATATTACTATTATTATGGTACTTACTACTATTAATATGGTATATTACTTAAAACCCCTACAATTTTAAATTACTTTTAAAAACTGCAGTTGGTATAGAGTATTTAGTAAAACATATTAAACTCCGAGAGTGTCAAGTCTTTTCTTTGAATTTAAAAATAAAGCTAAATCGGTCACCAAAGAGATGTAGTAAAATGTTTTAGATATATTACATACTGTATTTGATTTATTTTAAATTGAGAAAGCCTCCATGATTATTTCTAAAAAAATATAATTTGACGTCGAACATTTTCAAGTAATTATGTTCAGCGGAAGACGAATGGCTAGGTGACTGTGGAATACCATTAGATATTCTATCTAAAATTGATTATTTTAAGTTAAGCTAATAATAGTCCAAAAACTAATGGATTTTACGGACCTAGCTGTAAACTTGAGGTGCTGAAACTTAGTTTCAAAGGAGGAAGCATGATTCTGATTTCACTCAATTGCTTGGCACTGATTGGAATGGATCAGCCCCCTAAAACAGAATGGAGATTTATATCGAATATCCCTGTACTTTGTAATAGTGAAAAACAAATGCTATGTTGGATCTCCATTACATTATTGTTTTATAATTCTTTCATGTTGCTTCTCCTCGCAAAATGGGAGATGTGTAGAGACAGATCAGTATTTAAAAACTGCAGCCCATATTTTGAGAATCATTTAAACGCGAAAAATTATAGAAAATCTTTTACATTTTCAATATTCAAAATAAAGACAATTAAGAATTTTTGGACTTTCGTGCTTAGAAATACCACTCTTCTAAAACGCAGCTTTTGAAATTTGAATCAAATATTTCGAATAAACTACTACTTTATTGAACATGTTTTTTAAGATGCCTTACTTCATATTTTGATTCTCTTTCGCTTTCTTCTTTATAAAGTGAGTTATTGCAAATTTAAAATTTTGAATTTATCCTTACTAACCTCCTACATTTATGAAGAAGAAGAAAATAAGAGACATAGAACAAACTTAAATGGAGTGTTATGATTACAATCGTATATTTCGCATAATATACATGTGAAATTTGTATTTATCTATATTTAAAGCGTTGAAAGAGGGTTAATAATTTTGTTTCCGCCCTTATATCACTAACAGAAACTAACTCAACTACAAAAATAAATTTTGTAAGTTCACGTGCTATCGGTTCAAGGATCATAATCTCTGCAATATATCAGCAGAACTTCTTGTCAGATCAAACTTTTAGCGCAAGTATCAACATATTAAACAATTCACTGTCACAGTGATCTCCGTGTAAAGAGGTTACCCATTGCACCAATAAAATATATATTGGATATGGTTTATCAAATAACTCTTCAAGTTATACATTTCTAGTGAAACTGACAAGCGAACGACAATATGTAGGGTTTATTAATTACACTCAGTTACGATTGGTCTACAGGGAGGCGTTTACAAGCTTCACACTGCATTACTCTGAGGGATCACGAACAGAACACTTTTAATGAAATTAATTATGTAAATTGTTTCTGTCGACAAAAGTGATGAAATATTTCTCATGTGGGTAATATATTCAGTACTTTTTTATCTGAAGTGTACAGCACAAAGAAAACTACAACTGAGTGTCGTCTACATTTAATGATGTATTAAAATATAAGTTACTTAATACAATTTTAAATTCTTGCATATCCACTTAAAACAAGATATACGCACAGTTATCAACGTTTCTCTCAGAGTAATTATTTACTACTTTTACTAATACGCTTGTCTAGCTCATTCATTACGGCTTGATTCATGACGAGTTTATGCTCATTGTAATACACGCTATAATGCAATTATTTACAGAGTTTATTTTTATCTATGATAGCTTTTTTTGGTACCTAAACATCACTTATACGAAAATAAAAACTCACTATTTGGAAGTAAAGAAGTTAAAAAGTAACCTAAGTTTCAATAGTTCCGATTCATTAGTCCATATAGAAATCTGTTTGTGGTATCTGTCAATATTTCATTAATTACTACTACAGAGGAGCTAAATACTTACGGTCTCTATTTACGAATGACCAATACAAAGAGTAATAAACGCAAGAACGTAAAGTTTAACTCGTAAATCACCGGCAGTAAAGCCGAGTGTAGAAGGTTGTAGTGACATTTTAATGGTCCATTCATCACATGTAGCGGCACCCTTGCACCTACAGTTACATTGATAGAATCCAACTGCAGATTTCTCGCATGTCAACACCTAACCACTTCTTTCTATATTGTTCCCAGTTCAATTTATGTTCAACTATGTTATTTCTTGAATGAGAACCTAGAGTAAATACCTAATCACTTTATTGTAAATTCTTAATACCTGAATCTCTAATTCAAAGTAGATTATGAAATGACTCCAATCTAGTCACATAATGAATATTTCTTAGTCCAAATGCACAAACCAAAATCTAAATTTTGGTTCCTGAGATGATAAGGTAAGCACCAGTTATAACATCTATCATGGCAGTGTAATATGGAATTAAATTGTATTTGTTACAGTATTCGTATTACCGTTGCTTCAACTTACTGTTTGTTATTAAAGAAAATATTACAGAAATCTCTTTGACATCATTTCCATCACAGAATTTTAGAAAAATTAGCACATTTTCCGTATTATAAACTGCCAAAACTCACAAACGACACTTTTGGTAATTTTGTGATTTCACTTCACTGTGATTTCACACTTTGTGATTTCAACAAATATTTATTCACAAAAGTACTTGCTCCAACATTCACCAGGAATTATATGTATGTTTTGTGTGTGTGTGTGTGTGTGTGTGTGTGTGTGTGTCCATGAGTAGTTCTAAAAAACTTTCATTTGTAAAGAAAGAGATGCATGGCTGTTTTCAAAAGTGGCTTATTGTGACAGACATCCTGACCTTCATCAGGAGACAAAAGAATAAGAGTATGTTCTGCATCAATTTCCGTCCCTTACGTAATATTATATTCAGTAAACTGAAGGAGGAAGACGGTAGGTAACGCGGCTGATGCGCGTCCAGTAACTCAATTTTCCACAATTGGGTGAAGTGTCGCCTTACTTTCCCTCTCCATATCCAGCCCTGCCTACATAATAACAAGGTGAATATATGAGATCGACGTAATATTATATTCAGTAAAATGAAGGAGGACGGTGGTAGGTAACGCGGTTGATGCGCGTCCGGTAACTCAATTTTGGGTAAAGTGTCGCCTTAATTTCCCTCTCCATCTCCAGCCCTGCCTACATAATAACAAGGTGAATGTTTGAGATCCATGTCTATGTTTTGAGATTGGGTAAATAGAAGTTATTAGTATGTTTATACCAGGAATTTTTGTATTGGTTCAACTAAATATATTTCCATCTTTCAATGAAAACGCTTCATTTTACATTTTATTTTATTTAAGATGGTATGAGAAATTTAGTGGAGCACGTATTTAACTTCAACCCACTCGGATGCGTGAAATTATTGTCTGCATAATAAAAAATAATTATATGGTATTATTTTGGAATGTAATGGATTTAATATATCTAAGCAACTTTGAAATGCGAGGTTACTAATATAGGTTCTTGGTACTTCCGTTAATACTATCAGTATATACATTGCATTTAAATACAATTAAAATAATGATTTTACTCATCACAATTTCTATTTTGCTGTCATGACTTCTAAATTAAATTAATCTATTAGTTACCTACGTTAAAAGCAAAGCCTTGTATATAATGGTACATCATTTTACAACCCGTACACACTGCTCGGTCAAACATAAACAAAGGTATATTTTCTTTAATCAATTCAAATGTTTAATACGCACAAATTGTGGAAGTTTTTTTTTAATTTATCACTGAAACGCTAATATGATGAAATTCTAATACCACACTATAATCTGGAAAGTGCGGTCTCCAATCGGTTCACTAGAGCTAATATGATGATGCGGTATGAGGGCAGGACCGACCGCAACGTCCCCCTCCGAAATGTTAATCACTACTTATCTATACTTTACTATAGTTCTTTTCTACGAATGTGGGTATATGGAGCTATCTATAAATGCGTTTTTTCCGGACATTATCTCTGGAGAGGTTGACGTACATTGGTGTATTTCAGCATCGACGTTGAAATATTAAATAATAAGGCACACCTGGATGTTGGGATTGTTCCTCAACACTTGAAACAGGAACTAGATTACAAAGCAAGGAAGTCGACATGAGTTTGTCAAAGAAGGCTTCTCAGATTTTTTATATTTTTGTATCATGTTACAGTCTCAGCTACGGTAGAGAAAATATAATTCATTCTAATCGAAAATGTTCTTACAATCTCAAAACCTGAAATAATTCACAAAAGTTATTTGGCACAGATTGTTAAACTCCAGCTAAGCCTATTTTTAGATGTATGAGTGTACTCCTTGTAATATTTTGAGTAAAAAAATATGGTACGTAATAAAAAATGTGATTTGTCAAATAACTTGATTCGCAGCTCAAAACAGGGGATGATTGGAGTAAATTGTAAGGTAAAAGTTTGCAATATTTTAGGTCTCTTGTTTTGATGACTGTACGGACAAGTTAAAAAACCTAACAAAATATTTTTACACATATGTTTTTGTTTATGAATTTTAAAGGGTCCACTAGTACTATAGCATTAGGGAAAGAACTATTCTGTTTGAATAATATAAAATACATTCCAAACACTGAAATGAAGGGACTAAAAACAATGTGGAGACATCTGAGGTTGTAGTAATAAGTACTCAAAGTTTAAGAGTTTACGTCAAAGTTTAACTGTGGCTAGAAAACTTAGAGGCAACTTATAGATATTACATAAAATTATAACTTTGCCACCTTGCTAAAAAATATATAATAAAGAATAACTCAAATTTGATGGGTTTTGTGGTCCCAAAGTTCTTTAGAATATTATCTAACGAAACTTAATAATTTATAAAACACTAGAATAAACTTCCCTTTCAAACTGACGTCGACTGACACACTACGAAGTCGGTAGACTGGTTCGAAATGATTTTAAAGTCCAATCTGAGTTTTGGTCTTAAAAGAATCGAACTCAAACTCTTATTCCTATTAGATAAGATAGACTTACACATCTCCTTTTCAGACAACGCAATACTCATATCACATATGGGTACTGAGTCAAAACAGTAAAAGTTGTGTAACTACTATAGTCGTGTGAAACGAACTACTGTCTGCACTCGGATTGGCCTCTTTATTCCTAACCACGTGCTCTACGGATTTCCTGTTGGCTGAAATCTAGCACAACTTGTTGAATGTTTGCAACAATGTTTGTAACCAATTATGAATTGGACATAACAGAATTTTAACTCATCATTCGAATGGTATGTAATTATTCGAACTAAGCAGTTATTACAGTTATTAAAACAAGTGTATG
Source organism: Homalodisca vitripennis (assembly GCF_021130785.1). Lineage (NCBI taxonomy): Eukaryota > Metazoa > Arthropoda > Insecta > Hemiptera > Cicadellidae > Homalodisca > Homalodisca vitripennis. Next base: position 8,952 of record NW_025780372.1, on the reverse strand, counting down.
TGCACAAGTTCAATTTACGAGTTTTTATGAAATTTGTGTTATTTATGCTTAAACAATCACAAAATGCAACAAGAGTTGCGAAGTTACGTGTCTTCACAGGAAACTGGAATTAGATTGTGATACAGACTATACGCAACGTCTAAGGCTAATGAAATTTTAAAGCGATAGTAAACTATGTTAATATTCAAATATTTTTATATTAATAATACATTTTTATCTTTTAAATGTTTTTAAAGTAGTACATTGCTTTCTTATTTGGATTTAAAATTTGTATTCTAAGTTAATTACTTAATTTCCAGTAAATATTCTCTGTGTCTGAGTATATTGAGAATTATTAGTAACTTACTTGATTTCGTATAATAATGCTCTTAAGAAAGGGAAACCCAACCAACGCGCTAGTTTGCAGAATTCCTAGGGGTATGACGACTATTAAATAATGTTTAAAATTTTAAAAAAAGGGAAAAGGTTTTTCAACTTTCTTTCAAAATCTGGTTTTACATGTAAATATACTAGATCCGTGTTATTACATACAGGCTTTCATGTAAATTTGAACAGTATTTAACAGATAAGATAGTAAAATGCGATCTAAGGAAATGTCTAATGAAGTATGGTGAGTGAAATTCCAAAACTAGCAGAAGGTAACATAAAATATGACTTGATTTATTTCCAATTACTTTTTTACAGCAGGGAGTTATAAAATTTAGAGTGTAATGTAAAAGAGAATCTTGTTATAACTCCATAAATCAGACCCTCGTATTCCCCAACTTCTCGCTTACAGCAGGGAACCACGTGCAAGAGATTGCTTCATAAAAGTTTTCCTCCTTCCTTGCATTTTGTAAGGTTTGAGAAGTGGAAATTTGGTTTCTTGGTAGTTACAAGATAAGATGTAAACTGCGTGTAAATAAAAATCCGAGATTTATTTTCTATAAAGTCTAACACTGTTTTGAAACTTTATATTTTTGATATCTTATAACATTAAAATCTATGGATATACACTTATAAATATTGTTTAGATATTTGGTCCTGTAGATTAACATGTAGGATGTAAATATTCCAGTGAAAATTTTATGAGAACGCTTACATACTGAACATTGAAAATTCTAGTGCTTCCTACATATTGTGGGAATTTGACTATAGAAAACTGTCAGGTCTGTGAAACAGATTACTTTTCCCAGTTGCTATCAGTGGTTTTGCTATTAGCGAATTCACCAAACACAGGTTTAGTAATAACCGGAGAAGTGGATAGTACCGAAAGTGTTTCCCTTTTGTTTTTATAATTTAATTTTTTGCTATTGTATTAAGCGTGCGAGGCAGCAATTGAGCTCGGACATTTGGCACAGGGCCGAATTTATTCATAAGCGTAACATAATTTATTTAAAAAGTAGGGTATAATATTTTTATTTTACACATCAATATTGTCTTGAAAATATATATATTTTTTTTTTAAATTATCGTCACAGTTGTAATTATAGCAATGCTATTCGCTATATTTATTGATTCAAAATATGGGTAGCTCTTAGTCTGAGTCACGAGTCATTGCACCAACACAACATGATTCCTAGACAGGGAATTCTAATCTAGTTTAACACTATAATGTAGTTCACAATGTGGCCTTGGTTAAAATACTTAGGTATTAAATTGTATTATAGCACCAAATTTATATTTTACAAAATTCATGATGAAACAAAACTTTATTTATATCGTGAATTAATTAGAAGAACCTAGCTCTAAAATGCTGCAGAGGTTGTGTCTGCATACAAATTAATAAGCGCTAGTTTGTTGAAATGGGTCGTTCTGGTACGAAAGTCATCTATTGTACTAAATCGAGTAGTAGCACAATTAGTTTTATTCCATTTAACAAACCTCCCTCTCTGACTCTGAGTAATGGACGGCGACGGCTGCGTCAATTTGTATCAGTATCGCCCTCGTGACAAATTTAATCCGTTATATCACCTAAACAATACAAAAGCTACTAAACTACTACTATTTTGGCCTTCCCACTTAGAGGAAGGGTGTTTAGCAAATTTGTGTTTGAATTTAAGGAAAATTAAACATGGTTAATAAATTCGTTTTCATTTGCTTGTTTCTCAGAAATTTGTATACCTTAAAAAGGAAAGTTATATTTTAAAACTTATTCCATCCTCTTAGACATACACTGTAATTAGCCGAGCGTTAGCGAAGCCCATCTCTGGAGGACAAGAACAATTTAATTTGTTAATTTTTCTTTTTGTTTATCTGTTTGTGCATACGATATCTCCAGAGAGAATTAGACTGACTTTGGGTAATTGAAACGACATCTAATAGTTGTAATTCCAGTAAAAGAATTAGTTATTTAATTGATACACCTTACATAAAATTGAAAAGCATTTAGAATAAATATTACTTGAGTAATTCCAATTATAACATATAAAACCTCATACCATGCAATGTTCTGTCAGGAAATGTTGGAGACCAAATCAGTACAATACGTATTTATTAAAGTAAAACAGAAAATACATGGACCCTTATAAATAATACATGAGGTCTTGGTGATCCACGATATACGAAACAAGTCAATCGACAAAACCAATACATGATTTGCAATCGCTTTGTTATTTGCCTCTTTAGTAATCATATCTCCATTGCGTTATACTTTTATAGCAGGTCTATTCAGACTTGCATTCAATTTCATATGCTCGCCTGCCTTGTTTGGTATTTATTAGGTATATTATTTGCTTACCTTAAACAATCATGAAGTCAAACATTTTTTTATGACTACCATTAGTATAAACACGTGTTTTAGATGGAATCAGTTATGATTTACATCATGAATAAGATATGCTTTATTCAATATAAAAGGCACACAAGTGCTTAAGATAGAAATTCAGATCTTATTTATAAATAATTATTATTTGATTTATATTTTGGTATTGTAAAATACAATACATAGCGAATAAATTGTAGTAATTGGAAATCCTTATCAATCTTATACCTCCATTGGGAATAAATTAACGGCATTGGAAAACCAGATTTTTCAAAACTCATATTACTTACTATTTGGAATGAATTGACGTCATTGTTGAAGATCTGAATTGCAAGGCTCATACCATAATTGGGAGTACATTAGCGACATGATTTGCCACATTCATATCACAACTAAGAATAAGTTAACAACATTGTCAGATATAATATACCATATTTTAACCATAATTGGGAATAAAACTGATGTCATTGCCATACTTGATCTGCTAGCCTCTTACCACCATTGGGAATGAACTTGTCATCGCAGATATGACATTCCAGACTTATATCGCTATTAGGAACAAACTTTCGTCATTGGCAGACTTAGTTTTCCAGTCTCATCCCACAATTGGGTATAAGTTGGTAGTCCTGCAGACCTGATCTACCACCCTCAAATTTCCATTGAGGAGAAATTGGACTTTGGATCACTATCGGATATACATTGCAGTCATTGGCAGCCCATTTTTCTTTTTTTTTATTACATTACATTCCAACGGCAAACAAGCCAAAGTACAAGCGGGTAGTATACATATATAAATATTTAAATATCAACTGAAAGAAAGAAACAATGAGTTAAATAACAATAAAGTTGACAGTGATAACAATCTAACAAAAACAACAACATAAATGATTAAATATAACAATTAATAATACAAGCAACATTTTTTAAACATGTTGATGTCATTGTGAGTCAGTGGTAACTGATTGCATCAATTGCGTCAATCATATTGATCTGCATCAGAACCATACTTCGTAATTTACAATACTATGGATAGGTCATGCATTATAAACGTTTCTGCAAATGATGCAATACAAAAAGCTCTTGAAATTAAGGTCTTGTAAAGGCTATGAGAGAAACGACGCAGAATGAAGTTTCCTTAAATTTTAATGAAAGAATGAATATAATATGACAAAAAATAATGAGCAAGGTTTATATTTAATATTTTACGTGAAACTTTACTCCATATGTAATATTGATCAAATTCATGTCATGGAACAGTATTGTATGTAAGTTTATAAGTGCTAACAACGAAGGATTTGGATTCTTAATTAAAGTCATGTATTTTAAACTACGCTAATATATTTCTTGTTTTTCATTGGGGACTGGGAAATGAAAACATACATATTTTATAGTTAAATTTACGATTCCTGACCAAACAAAGTTCTTAAATTAATGGAACGAATAGAATGTATTTGAGTCAATTCAGGTCTCGAGCACCATATATAAAAGCACTCATAATATTTCTGTCATAGATTTGTAAGAGGAAGAATTTACTCTGACAATAAGTCAGCTTGGCGTTTTAATGTAAAATATTTATTTGGAGTTCTTGAAAGTGTGGAAGTTCTAAAACTAATTGTGCTACTACTCGATTTAGTACAATAGATGACTTTTCGTACCAGAACGACCCATTTCAACAAACTAGCGCTTATTAATTTGTATGCAGACACAACCTCTGCAACATTTTAGAGCTAGGTTCTTCTAATTAATTCACGATATAAAATCAAGTTTTGTTTCATCATGAATTTTTTAAAATATAAATTTGGTGCTATAATACAATTTAATACCTAAGTATTTTAACTAAGGCCACATTGTGGAATTATAGTGTTAAACTAGATTAGAATTCCCTGTCTAGGAATCATGTTGTGTTGGTGCAATGACTCGTGACTCAGACTAAGAGCTACCCATATTTTGAAATCAATAAATATAGCGAATAGCATTGCTATAATTACAACTGTGACGATAATTAAAAAAAAAAAAATATTTTCAAGACAATATTGATGTGTAAAAATAAAAATATTATACCCTACTTTTTAAATAAATTATGTTACGCTTATGAATAAATTCGGCCCTGTGCCAAATGTCCGAGCTCAGTTGCTGCCTCGCACGCTTAATACAATAGCAAAAAATTAAATTATAAAAACAAAAGGGAAACACTTTCGGCACTATCCACTTCTCCGGTTATTACTAAACCTGTGTTTGGTGAATTCGCTAATAGCAAAACCACTAATGGCAACTGGAAAAGTAATCTGTTTCACAGACTGGACAGTTTTCTATAGTCAAATTCCCACAATATGTAGGAAGCACTAGAATTTTCAATGTTCAGTGTGTAAGCGTTCTCATAAAATTTTCACTGGAATATTTACATCCTACATGTTAATCTACAGGACCAAATATCTAAACAATATTTATAAGTGTATATCCATAGATTTTAATGTTTATAAGATGTCAAAAATATAAAGTTTCAAAACAGTGTTAGACTTTATAGAAAATAAATCTCAGGATTTTTATTTACACGCAGTTTACATCTTATCTTGTAACTACCAAGAAACCAAATTTCCACTTCTCAAACCTTACAAAAATGCAAGGAAGGAGGAAAACTTTTATGAAGCAATCTCTTGCACGTGGTTCCCTGCTGTAAGCGAGAAGTTGGGGAATACGAGGGTCTGATTTATGGAGTTATAACAAGATTCTCTTTTAACATTACACTTCTAAATTTTATAACTCCCTGCTGTAAAAAAGTAATTGGAAATAAATCAAGTAATATTTTATGTAACCTTCTGCTAGTTTTGGAATTTCACTCACCATACTTCATTAGACATTTCCTTAGATCGCATTCTACTATCTTATCTGTTAAATACTGTTCAAATTTACATGAAGGCCTGTATGTAATAACACGGATCTAGTATATTTACATGTAAAACCAGATTTTGAAAGAAAGTTGAAAAACCTATTCCCTTTTTTAAAATTTTAAACATTATTTAATAGTCGTCATACCCCTAGGAATTCTGCAAACTAGCGCGTTGGTTCGGTTCCCTTTCTTAAGAGCATTATTATACGAAATCAAGTAAGTTACTAATAAATTCTCAATATACTCAGACACAGAGAATATTTACTGGAAATTAAGTAATTAAACTTAGAATACAAATTTTAAATCCAAATAAGAAAGCAATGTACTACTTTAAAAAACATTTAAAAGATAAAAATGTATTATTAATATAAAAATATTTGAATATTAACATAGTTTTACTATCGCTTTAAAATTTCATTAGCCTTAGACGTTGCGTATAGTCTGTATCACAGTCTAATTCCAGTTTCCTGTGAAGACACGTAACTTCGCAACTCTTGTTGCATTTTAAGCATAAATAACACAAATTTCATAAAAACTCGTAAATTGAACTTGTGCACATACACTTGTTTTAATAACTGTAATAACTGCTTAGTTCGAATAATTACATACCATTCGAATGAATGAGTTAAAATTCTGTTATGTCCAATTCATAATTGGTTACAAACATTGTTGCAAACATTCAACAAGTTGTGATAGATTTCAGCCAACAGGAAATCCGTAGAGCACGTGGTTAGGAATAAAGAGGCCAATCCGAGTGCAGACAGTAGTTCGTTTCACACGACTATAGTAGTTACACAAACTTTTACTGTTTTGACTCAGTACCCATATGTGATATGAGTATTGCGTTGTCTGAAAAGGAGATGTGTAAGTCTATCTTATCTAATAGGAATAAGAGTTTGAGTTCGATTCTTTTAAGACCAAAACTCAGGATTGGACTTTAAAATCATTTCGAACCATCTACCGACTTCGTAGTGTGTCAGTCTACGACAGTTTGAAATATTATAAATTTATGTAATATGTATAAGTTGCCTCTAAGTTTTCTAGACACAGTTAAACTTGGATGTAAACTCTAAAACTTTGAGTACTTATTACTACAACCTCAGATGTCTCCACATCGTTTTTAGTCCCTTCATTTCAGAATAGTTCTTTCCTAATGCTATAGTACTAGTGGACCCTTTAAAATTCATAAACAAAAATATATGTGTAAAAATATTTTGTTACGTTTTTTAACTTGTCCGTACAGTCATCAAAACAAGAGACCTAAAATATTGCATAAACATTTTACCTTACAATTTACTATTCAATCATCCCACTGTTTTTGGAGCTTGCGAATCAAGTTATTTTGACAAATAACATTTTTTATTACGCTACCATATTTTTTTTACTCAAAATATTACAAGGAGTACACCTCATTAACATCTATAAAATATGGCTTAGCTTGGAGTTTTTTTAACAAATCTGTGCCAAATAACTTTTTGTGAATTATTTCAGGTTTTTGAGATTGGTAAGCACAGTTTTCGATTAGAATGAATTATATTTTCTCTACCCGTAGCTAGAGACTGTAACATGATACAAAAATATAAAAAATCTGAGAAGCCTCTCTTTGAAGGACAGAAGAAAGAAAAAAAAAAGAAGGAATAAGGAATTGAAGGATAAACAAAAAAAAAAACCATTGGAAAAAAGAAGAAAAAAAAGAGAAAAAAGGAGAAAGAACTAAAAGAAAAAAAGAAGAAAAGGAAAAAAAAAAAAAACGAAAAAGGAAAGAGCAGGAGAAGAGAAAAAAAAAAAGGAGAAAAAAAGAAGAAACAAAAAAAAAAAAAAAAAACTAAACTCATGTCGACGTATTCCTTGCTTTGAAATCTAGTTCCTGTTTTCAAGTTGTTGAGTTGAACAATCCCAACATCCAGGAGTGCCTTATTATTTAATATTTCAACGTCCGATGCTGAAATACAAACCAATGTACGTTTAACCTCTGTCCAGAGATAATGTCCGGAAAAAACGCATTTATAGATAGCTCCATATACCCACATTCGTAAAAAAAGAACTATAGTTAAAGTGATAGATAAGTAGTGATTAACATTTTCGGAGGGGGACGTTGCGGGTCGGTCCTGCTGCCAGGCGCTGCGCCCTCATAAATATAATACCGCATCATCATATTTTAGCTTCGTAGTGAACCGATTGGAGACCGCACTTTTCCCAGATTTATAGTGTGGTATTAGAATTCCATTCTTATTAGCGTTTCAGTGATAAATTAAAAAAAAAACTTCCATAATTTTGTGCGTATTAAACATTTGAATTGATTAAAGAAAATATACCTTTGTTTATGTTTGGAAACCGAGCAAGTGTGTTACGGGTTGTAAAACTGATGTACCATTATATACACATGGGCTTTGCCTTTTAACGTAGGTAACTAATTAGATTAATTTAATTTAGAAGTCATTAACAGCAAAATAGAAATTGTTGAGATGAGTAAAATCATTTATTTTTAATTGTATTTAAATGCAATGTATATACTGATAGTATTAACGAAGTACCAAGAACCTATATTAGTAACCCTCGCATTTCAAAGTTGCTTAGATATATTAAATCCATTACATTCCAAAAATATTACCAATATAATTATTTTTGTAATTATGCAGTACAATAATTTCACGCATCACCGAGTGGGTTGAAGTTAAATACGGTGCTCCACTTAAATTTCTCATAACCATCTTAAATAAAATAAAATGTAAAATGAAAGCGTTTTTTTCATTGAAAGATGGAAATATATTTAGTTTGAACCAATCACAAAAATTCCCTGGTAATCAAACATACTAATAACTTCTCAATTTACCCAATCTCCAAAACATAGACATGGATCTCAAACATTCACCTTGTTATTTATGTAGCAGGGCTGGAGATGGAGAGGGAAATTAAGGCGACACTGTTTACCCAAAATTGAGTTAACCGGACGCCGCCCAGCATTCAACCGCGTTTAACCTACCACCGTCCCCTCCTTCATTTTACTGAATATAATATTTACTCGTCGATCTCATATAATTCACCTTTGTTATTAAGTAGGCAGGGCTGGATATTGAGAGGGAAAGTAAGCGCGAACACTTCAACCCAATTGTGGAAAATTGAGTTACTGGACGCGCATCAGCCGCGTTACCTACCGTCTTCCTCCTTTTCAGTTTACTGGAATATGAATATTACGTAAGGGACGGAAATTGATTGCAGAAAACATACTCTTATTCTTTTGTCTCCTGATGAAGTCAGGATGTCTGTCACAATAAAAGCCATTTTTGATAACAGCCATGCATCGCTGTTCTTTACAGCGCAC
>NW_025780371.1:7500-44657 GCF_021130785.1 Homalodisca vitripennis | reverse complement strand
TCATGTTGGTAGTCAAAGCTCTGTAATTTGACATATAATGTTATTATTGTATACTAATGAAAAAAGGGCTAAAGTGATAAATGAAAACAATGTAATATTTCCAATAAACTGTATATAATCTGACAAAAAGTTGTAAAAATACAAAATTTTATCTTTAAAGTACAAAATCGAGTCTTCTGTTTTTTTGGCTTGCAAATCTGTTAATGACTTTTTCGGGGCATACTTCGATGTCCCTGTGCACGTTTAGCAGAGCGAGTCCAGTCAACCTATCCTCTGCCATCCTTGTTCTGATCCATGACTTCAATTTTCTCAGAGTTGAAAAAGATCGTTCTGCCGTTGCTGTTGGAAAAAACAATAAGTTCTAACAGATTGGCAAAAAAGGTCAAATGTTTCATACCAATGAAAAAAAATACTTTTTACTAAACAACCACACGATTTAAGAATATACTATTAGTTTTACTGGTTTTAGAAATTATCTGCTAATAAATAATTTTGAAAAAATAGTATAAACAAAAATTACTTACCTATTGAAATTGGAAGAGTAAGCAGAATTTGTACCAAAGCCCTTAGAAGAGGGTAGCTGTTTTCATTTAATGCTTCAAAAACATTTCATTGCTTTAGTTATAGTCTTAAATTCATTATAATTAGGAATGTTCTTGAGGGAGCATACTTCGTTCATAAGTTTCAGTAGCATCGTGTTTTTGTTCAATGACACTAAACTGCAATACTTCATACATATGGGCTCAAAACTAGATTTCATATCCACTATTTTGTCCAAGTTTGTCGGAACGGTTAGGTTCAGCATATAACACTCCAGTGAATCGCTTGAAAATCTATCTGTCATATCTGCAATAATGTTATCCAGGATTGTTATGTATGCGGATTTTTTCCAATGTTGTATTGTACATTCCCGACTGTCACTGGACGTTGAGGGGTAGTTTGGTCTATTTACTTGCTGTCCCACAATTCTTGGAATACGAACTTCTATGCCCATAGACTCCATAGTCTTTTCAGCAGTATTGAAAATCAGAGAAAAGAATTGATCAGGATTTTGCCTTTTATTCTGAAGTACTTTTATTGTGTGCATTACTTTGTCTCTTGCTGAACACAAGTCTATGGTTTCTGACTGAAGATATTTACTAAGAACACAGGTTGCATCCGTTATATCACTAAGACAATGCATAGTTATTATAAACTCGCAAGTGGAGATAGAGCACAATAAGCAATTTGCTTTGCTTGCTGTTGAGCTATCATTCCACTTTGAGACAATTTTAAGTGCCTCGGCTATTTTTGTTAGGTCTTCTGTAAACTCAAAAATTGATTCATGCCGTTCTACCCAACGGGTCTCACAATATCCTCTCATTTGATGTCCCAGTACTTTTTTCAATATAGAGTTCCGTTTGGCCGAGGAGGTGAAAAAATCTAGAAATCTCTTTTACAGTGCCTACTGCATTTCTCACGCTTTGGACTTTATTGCACTTTGAAATAGCCAAATTCAATGCATGATTACTGCAGCCACATAAGGTGCTGTTTATGGCAATTTTTTTAATTTCTGTCACTGCTCCTCGCATGTCAGACATATTGACAGAGCATCCATCACAACCGATCCCTACACAGTTATTCATGTTCAAACCAAGCTGTTGCATGAATTTCAGCACAGACTGTCCTAAAACCTCCCCCGTGATAACAGGTTCAACTTCTTTGATCAGAATAGTTCGTACCCGTACCGTGGAGATCAACAAAACCTACAAAGTCTTCTCTTATAGCATTGTTATACAGGTAACGTTAAACTAAGGCTTAGCTGAGAAGTATGAGACGCATCTGTTGATTTCGTCAAATATTATGCTATAATATTTAGCTTCTGATACTCGTTGAGTTATCACTTCCAAAATTTCATCAGAACAACATTTTATAAGGCAGTTAGCTGTTGTCTTGCTGATGTAAGTGGCGTTTTGCTCCTGCAGACTTCAAATGATCTTCAAGCTGAACATCCCCGCTATCTATTCTAAATCGCAAAAGTGCCCTGAAATTGCCGTCATTTTGTACTGGATCATCTCCAACTTCAATCAAACTGCCATCATCCCTATGACCTCTAAGGGGTATGTTCTGCCTACCATGCAACAAAATAGTTTTAATTATTGGCACAAGCCTTGCACGATTCTGCATGGTTTGGGCCTTCCTATTTTCGTTTAACAAATTAAGAATTTCTCCCTCAGGGTTTTCAAAAACAGATATAAAATGTTTGGCGTCAATTTCAGCATCTTTGTGATATTGTGTCGCTGCGTGACTTTCTAAATCTCCGTCCTTGCCTGAGAGTTTAGCATATTTCTGTAGAGGTTCAGTAACTAATTTCTTTAAAGAAACTGTATGCTGTCCTCCAACTAACTTTTGATGGCATAGTACTGCACAAAATTTACAAAATAGCCCTTGCTTAGCTTCTGAAAAAACTAACCATGGATACTTTTCAAAATGGCCAATATTAGCTTTTCTTTGTTCTTCCCGTCCTCGTTTTACATGAGAGGATGTAGGAAACTTAAAGTCCTTTTTAGGCTTCCAATGATTAGTAAAAATACTATACTTAGTATGGTCACTCATCTTAGAGATGTTGTTAATGTGAGACCCGATGTCGAAAGAGCACATGTTTTCGGAGATACTAACTTGTGAATTGGAGGATGATGGCGCCGATTGTGGTGGCAGCGGCACGTCTGTAACCTCATGCTGGGTGGAAACCTCAACATTTGAAGAAGGAACTTCACTGTCTAACTTTGGTCTTTTAACAAGATAACGATCCATATTGCACAAAAATCTGTTAACACTCAAAAAGCTATTAAACACAAGCGAACGGGTACTTCACGATATTCACGAACGTACGCACTGAATCAACTGAGTGGCCGTAGTAGGCGGTGTGGTGTAGGCCTATCGTTGGGGCGGGCGGACTAGGACGACTCATGCGCACGCACCGCTCCCCCACCCCTTCCGGTGATCATACGCACTGTTACCACCTCCCCTCTACTCATACACGAATTAAATCTACAATCTTAAGTACAAAATGTATGTTTGAAACACCGACAGTACCAATTACGAATAGTGTGGCCGATGAAAGCACCCTTACTAACGAACAATATAGTATTACTTTAAGCTTAAATCTTTTATAAACAAACAAAAATTTGAATTTGTGACTACCGAGGGGGGGGGGCGCGCGCCCCCCCTCTGGATCCGCCCTTGATAAGTTGTGAGTGTAATTTCAATTAACTTGAAAATAAGTTACTTTTAAAATGTTTTGGCAAAGTAAATCAAATTTAAATGAACACTAAAAGCTAAAATAAATTAAAAAAACAATTGAACCACCATTAAAAGTCTACACAGTGACGTATGTGCTTTAATGTATTATACTGCTGTTATTGAATGTATTTTACGGCCGGGCTGGGCAGTATTACATTTGTCTACTTTCACCAAGGATGAGATTAAGAGAGTAGGAATATGTAAGGGTTAGGCGATACAAGGTACCAAGGTGGTACGCCACATCACGCATTGTCTCTGGCACAGCTGACATTGTATGACAGCCCGATCATTCTCGATGTGTCCTGCTCGCAGATATAGTGAGATACAATCGTACTTAGAAGTAGTTGACAAGAAAATGATGCATCGTAGAACTTATTCTTGTAGAAATTAAAAGTTTCATGCAACATATGAAGTTTTTCTCGACATTTCTTGTTACAAGAAACATTAAGATATTTGCATTAAATTAGTTTTATATCAGTGTTTAAACTCATATTAAAATCTGCACTTCAAGTTACTATAAAATACATTTTATGTTTTTGGATAATTTAGCTAATATGTCATGTGTTAAATTCTTTCTGGGCGTTTTGCGTTTGTTTACACATTTACTCTCTCATAAAACAATGTTTACACATAACAGTTTATTACATTTAACCAACTCTTTCTACGAATAATGTTTGTCTACAATAATATGTAGTGCAACCTTAGAGACCAGTAGGGCGTTGCCGGAGGGATTTTAGTTTTATGAATATGCCTATATGTTAACCAGGGAGACTAATGATGTCCAGGAATAATTTAAGTACAATCGGTTCATTAGTTTTTATGTGAATGAGTAAAACACACACACATTTATTTAACCATACGTTTCATTAATTTAACCACTCTTATCAATTTGTTTACATTTATATTCTTGAAAGCATAGAGTAAGCTTGATAATAACAAGACTTCTTATTTCAATATTTTCTGCAACCGCTATTAAACGCGGAGTAATTAATAAAATATCCATACAAAAAATATAAATTACTATTACAAAAACCATCTAAGTTGTCTTTTCACAGAAACCTGTAAATGTATATATATCCAAAAACATACAATATATTTTATAGTAACTTGAAGTGCAGATTTTAATATGAGTTTAAACACTGATATAAAACTAATTTAATGCAAATATCTTAATGTTTCTTGTGACAACGTATATATATATATATATATATATATATATATATATATATATATATATATATATTCTTGACAAGAAGAAGCTAAACGAAATTAACTATGGCACATAAAATACTACGAGTGGAGCACATTTACTATGTCCAAAATATAGACTTTTTAACAATTTATTTGATCGTGGAAGTAAGCAAATTCAACATAGTCGGAAATATAATCCACTCAAACGTGAAAAGCCTACGAAATTGCACATGAAACATCGAGTGACTGCTAGTATTGTATAAATTATATTACTCGTTGCTATTGCATTACTGAAGTAATGTTTACCATGCAATAATCCTTGAGTAATCAATCCTGTTCATTTATAGCTCTTAGCAAACGTACTCCTACGTTTGTTCACAAACGGTATGATTGTCACTGTAACACTTGAGGGTTGTGGTTGACAGACTAATCGACAACAGAGGCAGACTAGGATAATCCATGGGCAAAATGGTTGTGGCTTCAGGTATGGTCTGTAAGACCTTTGTGGATGTTTCTCTACTTGCAATTCCCGCATATTGTAAACCCATTGATCTTGTACAATGATGAGTCCATCCGTTTTCTTCATCAGTACTTGCGCAATAAAAAATGGGTTGCAAGTTATAATAAGTAGATTACCTTACTCCAATAAAAATTCGACTTATAATTTTAGTAGTTTATTATAAAAATATGAACATTTTTTCCATTTTGAATATAGGTTATGTTATAAAGTACTTAAATGAATTTATGGAATAACTTATGAAACAGTTTTAGAATTGTGTACCTAAAATATTATTATATATAATATAATACCTAATACCTTATATATAATACCTAAAAATTATTAATCTCAGTTTGATTAAAGTTTTATTTATTCCCTTCATAGACTAACCTGCTACTAAAAACGGTCTATTTTTGGAATTCCACTGAGGTAAATTTTTTAACCTTTCTTGCACTAAATTTTACTTTGGAGTTATTTCTATTAGTAGACGCTTTCCTCGTGTGAAAGTGCTATACCATATTTTGTTTAATGTATTAAGAATCTTCATGTGGACATCAAGAATGTCAGAGTTTCAGTTTTTACACATAATTTCCTCCTCGTAAAATTTAAAGAACGTTAAACAGAGATTAGGATTTTTATTTAAAATTATTGATGCCTACAACAGAAGGCGTTTTCATTTGTAACCAACATCGAACATCTTTGTATTCGGTTGCAAAATCCGGTAACGTCGTATCGCACGTCCAGCTCATGTCTTACCGCGTGCTTGTGGTGTTAGTGACGTGTAATATTACGTGACGCACATCCAGCTCATATATTACCGCATGCTTGTTAGTGACGTGTAATATTATGTGACACACGACTAGCTCATACCTTACCGCATGTTTGTGGTGTTAGTGACGTGTAATATTACGTGACGCACATCCAGCTCATATCTTACCGCATGCTTGTTAGTGACGTGTAATATTACGTGACGCACGACTAGCTCATACCTTACCGCATGTTTGTGGTGTTAGTGACGTGTAATATTACGTGACACACGACTAGCTCATACCTTACCGCATGTTTGTGGTGTTAGTGACGTGTAATATTACGTGACACACGATCCAGCTCATACCTTACCGCATGTTTGTGTGTTAGTGACGTGTAATATTACGTGACGCACGACTAGCTCATACCTTACCGCATGTTTGTGGTGTTAGTGACGTGTAATATTACGTGACGCACGACTAGCTCATATCTTACCGCATGTTTGTGGTGTTAGTGACGTGTAATATTACGTGACGCACATCCAGCTCATATCTTACCGCATGCTTGTTAGTGACGTGTAATATTACGTGACACACGACTAGCTCATGTCTTACAGAATGTTTGTGGTGTTAGCGACGTGTAATATTACGTGACCTATGTCTAGCTCATGTCTTAACACATGTTTGTAGTGTTAGTGTCGTGAAATATTACGTGACCTACGACTAGTTCATGTCTTACCGCATGTTTGGGGTTATAATGACGTGTAATATTACGTGACCCACGACTTTCTCATGTGTAACAGGATGAAAATTTATAATTTACATTAATTTATAAAATTGGATTTTGCAGAATTTGTTTCAAGATTGAGGCTGTTCTATTCTATTACTAGTTCTGTTATTTATTCACAAAAACCGGTCTGACTACAACTCTAAGAGTAAATACTTAAAAACCATATAATTTCAAATTAGTCTTCTTTCGGTGTTATTAGTATTGTTGAAAGTTTTGTGAAAACTTTTTTTAATTGTGTTTTATTTGAAAGTTAGAAATAAAAGTAACATTATAATCTTACATTAAACATTAGATATTGTGATTGACGTTTTATAATATTTTAAAGTTAATATGGAGATGTGTGGGTGAAAATAAAGTTTATTTTGAACAGTAACCTAACAGATACTGTAATAAGTCCAGCCAGTTAGCGATAACTAATTCGAGACCACTTCTGTAATGCTAGCTCAGGAACAACGAGTTCCGCAAGGACAAACAAACCTTGGACATAATGACCTCAACAGTTGTTGTCTTCCTTGTTTCTGGAGAAATAAAATAAAAATAGTAGCTAACGGATGTACTCTTAAACCACTAACAAGTTTCCCTTGACAAATTTAATTATGTTTTAATATCTCGTTATTGTGATGCATAAGATAAAACAGTTTTATTTTAAGTTGTGTTACAAGTTGTGTGTTCACGATTTTCAAACATACTAGTATTATACTAAACGGAACAGAAGCAAAACAGAACAAATATGAAACTGATAGAGACATGTCCCTTAACAAGCGGTCACAAGTCATACTACGATATACTGGGAGGATCACAAGGTAACAGTCGAGATGGAGGGCAGTGCGAGGGTTACAATAACGTAACGTGCTCGACATAGTAAAAATGGCATATAGTCACCGTAACGTCACCCTAAAATTTCCTCGCACGTAATAGTTAAAAAAATGTATTATATGGTGAGGAAAGCAATGTTGTATTATATGTGAAGTAGTATTTTGTTAGAACTAATGTTCAGTGGAGCTGAGAGATAGTTTGCATGATTTAAGCTCACAACCTGTTTCACCTTGAAATTGACAGAGAAATTTACTGTGAGATAACAGTTAAGAACAGTATTATATGTGAAGTAGTATTTTGTTAGGACTAATGTTCAGTGGAGCTGAGAGATAGTTTTGCATGATATAAGCTCACAACCTGTTTCACCTTGAAATTGACAGAGAAATTTACTGTGAGATAACAGTTAAGAACAGTATTATATGTGAAGTAGTATTTTGTTAGGACTAATGTTCAGTGGAGCTGAGAGATAGTTTGCATGATATAAGCTCAAAACCTGTTTCACCTTGAAATTGACAGAGAAATTTACTGTGAGATAACAGTTAAGAACAGTATTATATGTGAAGTAGTATTTTGTTAGGACTAATGTTCAGTGGAGCTGAGAGATAGTTTGCATGATATAAGCTCACAACCTGTTTCACCTTGAAATTGACAGAGACATTTACTGTGAGATAACAGTTAAGAACAGTATTATATGTAAAGTAGTATTTTGTTAGGACTAATGTTCAGTGGAGCTGAGAGATAGTTTGCATGATATAAGCTCACAACCTGTTTCACCTTGAAATTGACAGAGAAATTTACTGTGAGATAACAGTTAAGAACAGTATTATATGTGAAGTAGTATTTTGTTAGGACTAATGTTCAGTGGAGCTGAGAGATAGTTTGCATGATATAAGCTCACAACCTGTTTCACCTTGAAATTGACAGAGACATTTACTGTGAGATAACAGTTAAGAACAGTATTATATGTAAAGTAGTATTTTGTTAGGACTAATGTTCAGTGGAGCTGAGAGATAGTTTGCATGATATAAGCTCACAACCTGTTTCACCTTGAAATTGACAGAGACATTTACTGTGAGATAACAGTTAAGAACAGTATTATATGTAAAGTAGTATTTTGTTAGGACTAATGTTCAGTGGAGCTGAGAGATAGTTTGCATGATATAAGCTCACAACCTGTTTCACCTTGAAATTGACAGAGAAATTTACTGTGAGATAACAGTTAAGAACAGTATTATATGTGAAGTAGTATTTTGTTAGGACTAATGTTCAGTGGAGCTGAGAGATAGTTTGCATGATATAAGCTCACAACCTGTTTCACCTTGAAATTGACAGAGACATTTACTGTGAGATAACAGTTAAGAACAGTATTATATGTAAAGTAGTATTTTGTTAGGACTAATGTTCAGTGGAGCTGAGAGATAGTTTGCATGATATAAGCTCACAACCTGTTTCACCTTGATATTGACAGAGACATTTACTGTGAGTTAGAACCTGATCGTCAGACACGGTATTTTAGTAGGGGTCGAAACAGAAAGTTATTAAAGGGGTTACAATCTCGTGTTTCTTACCTTTGTTGCTGTAATATGCAGACGTTTAAAGTGGTGACTTCCTGTCTCGTTATACAGTACAATTGTGTCACGGAGGTGCAACCGTATTAGTGTGTAATGAACGATGGTATTAAGGATATACTGATAAAATATACCTGATAAAATAGGAAATATATCATTGTAAAAAAAATCTTTTATTTTATAATCCTTTCGAAGCACCCCCCTTTCCATTTCGACTTCCACCAAATCTGACAGCTGAAAGTCCTCAGAACAATTTCTCAGGTTGTATACAGTACTAATACAGCGCTTATGGACTTTTATCTCCTATACTATAAGTATTAAGCTAAAGAGTAAACCCATTCCAGGTTACAGGCATTAGATATAATTCCATTGTGTTTGTAAAATAAAATTGTATTCATTTGGTAGTTCCAAGGATATTTTTTTGATAAAAAAAACATGTGAAATCCTTGAGAGAAATTCCGTCTTAAAACCATCACACATGTAGTAACAAGAATGTATCATGCGAAAGTTCGTCCAGTTTGGTTTAGTAGTGTCGTCCGCATCCTTTGCAGGAAAAACTACGGTCACATAGTTGTTAACAAAGAGGTTTTGAATCTAAAGATTTTCAAACACGTTTTATGGAAAGACTTAAACGACAAGAAGGATCAAACTTCAAAGTGTAAAGCCTTAATCGACTTGATACAACCGCTGTTGCCATGACATAGTTTCATCGGCTGAGGTATATGAAACTAATCTGTTTCTAGTGCCTCCCATCTCCCAACACCCATTCTGTGTAATAGAACACTTATAGTACATGATATGTCTCAAATTATTTGTTTTTTTCATTTTTGTAGTAACCAAGGTGCTGAGCACTTTCAATCGAATGAACATCAACTATCTTATATTTTGAAACTGTAATTATAATTCTTTTACGAGATTTGATTTGAATCTATTAATAAAATAAAAGACAAGTTTTAATAGTCTCACAGTAACAACTTTTCAACAAAATATCAAAAAGCGTTTACTGTCAAGTTAAGCTTAGTGTATAACACACAAAAAGTTTTACACAACATTAACACAATTTTATCATTTCAGATACAATAATTAAACGTTTTACTATATGGTCTAAGACGTTTTATTAAATTTAAAAAGTATAGCTAAATACCTATGTAGGCTAACTGAAAATAATTAAATTACAGATACTATTCATGTTAGTTTAACATAAAAATACGAAATTTGCTATTAATAAAGGGTGATTGTTTTATTGGTGTGGTTTTAAGTTGGCACCACTATTTAACACAACAATTAAATTTGAATAAAACAGCTGATCTTTGTTTATTATCTTATGTCATTTCGATATTTGTATTGTCTAGTGCGTATTATTGTATAGCAACCATGAACAGACTTACAAAAGAAGAGCGTTTGCGAATAGTGCAAATTTATTTTGAAAACCGCAGTTCAGTTCGGGCAACTTACCGAGCTCTTCGTCCGATTTACGGACCTCATAATCGTCCATCAGAGTCAGGTATTCGAGCTTTGGTTAATCGTTTTCGTAATACCCACACTCTTGTTGACAAGCATCGGCAGAGACGCCGCACAGTAAGGACCGAAGAGGCTGTTGATGCTGTTGCTCATAGTGTTGAAGAGGATCCAAGTGTGTCGATTCGTCATCGTGCGCAGCAATTAGCGATCTGCTACTCAACTCTATGGAATATTTTACGGAAGGATCTACGCCTATATCCATACAAGATTCAGTTGGTGCAAGAACTGAAACGATTAGACTATCGCAAGCGTCTTGATTTCGTTTGAATGGGCTCAACATAAGATAACACGTGACCCAGCTTTCGCAGGCAAGATTTTTTTCAGTGATGAGGCTCATTTCTGGCTATGCGGCTTTGTCAACAAACAGAATTGTCGGATTTGGAGTGATGAAAACCCAAAAGAATTTGTTGGTATGCCCCTTCATCCACAAAAACTTACCGTTTGGTGCGCCATTTGGGCAGGTGGTATTATTGGCCCTTATTTTTTTAAAGACAATGCTGGCCAGACTGTTACGGTAAATGGCCAACGCTATCGGGCAATGTTACGGGACTTTTTCTTTCCTCAGCTAAACGAACTTGAAGTGGATTTAGAAAATGTCTGGTTCCAACAAGACGGCGCGACGTGCCACACGGCAAACAACACAATTGGCCTCTTGGCAGAAACATTTGGTGAACGTATCATCTCATTTAGAGGTAGTGTCAACTGGCCCCCACGGTCGTGTGATATCACGCCAACAGACTACTTTCTGTGGGGATATGTTAAGTCTCAAGTATACGCTGACAAGCCACAAACTTTACATGACTTGGAAGCTAACATTCGTAGAGTTATTGGCTGAATTCAACCACAGCTGCTAGAAAGAGTATTCGAAAATTGGACTTCTCGATTGGGCTTTCTACGCGAACGAAATGGAGCCCATATGCCAGAAATCATTTTTAAACGTTAATTTCATGACACTGTAGTTCAAATAAATGCATTTTTATGTCAATGCAGGTTATTTTTCATTTTTTTATTTAGTTTTAAAAAACCGCACCAATAAAAAAATTACCCTGTATTAAATATAGAAAATAAAAATAATTTGAATTCAAAACGTTAATGCAACAAACCTAACAGAATGTTACATTGTTTATTGAATGTGTTTACGTCTAGCAAAGCTTTACAATCGGTTTTTGTCTTTGTTCATAACTGAACAGTGAACAATAGAGGGACTTTCTTTGATCGTGGCTTGCAGTCATTAACAGAGTTTGTATCATATAATGCAACAGGCATAAGTTAATTTCCGCTAAAAGATATTTTTTTCTGAGTAATTGTGTGTAGTGACTGAATATCAAACAAAATCATATATTTTCAAATCAAATCAAATCAATTTTAAAGGGGTTATTAGGGGAAATATAAAGTATTAATCACAGTATAATGTAGAAGACAGTATGGACGCCTTTATACATAAAGGAACCAAGCGCCAATATTGGATGAATTGAGTTAGTGCTGCCATCTTGTAGGTGGGACCGTAAGCTATCCACTAATAAAATTACTACAGTATTAGGTAAAATGGTAAAAATAAAAAAAAACATACAACAATAATGCATATGCCTATGTCCGATACGGCAATACGCATTAAAGAACCAAACACCAGGTTCCCTTATGCGTAGTGATATGTATTAATTATCCAATATGCATAAAGGAACCAAGCAGCGTATTGGTTAGTAAGTGAGTTTGACACATGAGATGTTTTGCAATAAGGAACCAGGTAACAGCATACTGCATTGTTATGACTGGCAAGGATTGATAAAGTTTATGAAATAAATGTTAATTTAATTTGAATATTTAAAATGAACTTTACTACAAGTAGAAGAACAAAGTTTATTTTTCAGATGTGTAAATCAAGAACCAATAAATCCACTTCGAGAACTGGAATTGAACATGAGACATACTCAGCTCTTGGTAACAACGTAAGGTGGTTCTTATTATTAGGTTACATTTTTTAAATGCTTTTCAGTTGTCTTTCACTTTTAATGTATAGTATTTTTATGTCAAGCATTATATTGGCAATTAGTTATAGGTTTTAATTTACTTTTAAAACTCCTAACCAAAACATAACCCTATATTCTTGATGGAATGTTTTATTTTAGTAAATAGCCTTTTTTTCTAAGTTTCTATAGAACATTATTAAGTTTGTAGATGTACAATGAACAAATTTTCAGTATTCTGTATTATACATTCATTTCACATTTTTTTCAAAGTTCCATTTTGTAACTCTGTTTTTGTCAATTTCTAGTCAACTCCTATTCCTAGGAGTAAACTTTCAAGCAATTTGTTGAGGGACCTCAGTTTGTTGAATCCTTGCATTGTTTGTTTAGAACAAATTTATCTAAGAATACCAAAATGAAGACATGGGGTCTATTCATTTTTTAACGCAATGCATTAAATTGCTCTGTAGCCTAACGTAATAATGCATTAATATGTTCTATATTATTAGTATAATTTTGTGTTTTCAGTAGGAAGCCCTAAATGATGTTTCCAACTTGGGCAAAATAAAGCACCGCCTCTTCAACTCGTCTATACAGACAAATGCTGATTATTGGCAGTTTCTGTTTAACTCTGTTGACTGAAGATGCCTCTCCGCAGCGAAGCTTACATATTTCAAGACGTTAACTGTGTGAGCTATGTATCGATGCGGTGTGAACCTGATGACGTTAGTTAGATGTTAGTTACAACACCTAAAATTACAACCTAAATAACTCCGTAGTTTAGATAAACCATAAAATGATTTCATATTTAAATTCAATTTCATAACTATTTGCGTGCTTAAAGCTGTATCTTTCAATACAAATTTACTAAAACTATCAATATTAATAATTGTATAAATCAATAAGAGTTGTCTGAGGACTCGACAAAGAGGCAGCTGTAGGGAAATATTACGATCATGTGGTGCTCTCACCCTACCGTGCCTCCTCATGTATCACACAGTACATTATGTGTTTAAAAACAAACATTGCTCGGCAATCAAAAAAAAAATAAAATTTTTTAACTTTTAAAACAAATAAAAATTGATTGATACGAATTTATAGGTAGAGCTCTTTTACAAACTTCAGGAGGCACTTTATGAACAGACGACCTGAGGTCTGCAGGTAGCTTGCATCTCGTGAGTTTTGTTCATAATGTATTGTATGACTTAGGAATTAGTTTGAATGAGTATTATCAATAACACTTTAGGAGCAGAAGATATGAGGTCTGCAGGTAGCTTGTATCTCGTCAGTTTTGTTTATAATTTATTGTATGACTTGGGAATAAGTTTGAATGAGTATTATCAATAACACTTTAGGAGCAGAAGATATGAGGTCTGCAGGTAGCTTGTATCTCGTGAGTTTTGTTTATAATTTATTGTATGACTTGGGAATAAGTTTGAATGAGTATTATCAATAACACTTTAGGAGCAGAAGATATGAGATCTGCAGGTAGCTTGTATCTCGTGAGTTTTGTTTATAATTTATTGTATGACTTGGGAATAAGTTTGAATGAGTAATCAATAACACTTTAGGAGCAGAAGATATGAGATCTGCAGGTAGCTTGTATCTCGTGAGTTTTGTTTATAATTTATTGTATGACTTGGGAATTAGTTTGAATGAGTATTATCAATAACACTTTAGGAGCAGAAGATATGAGATCTGCAGGTAGCTTGTATCTCGTGAGTTTTGTTTATAATTTATTGTATGACTTGGGAATTAGTTTGAATGAGTAATCAATAACACATTAGGAGCAGAAGATATGAGATCTGCAGGTAGCTTGTATCTCGTGAGTTTTGTTTATAATTTATTGTATGACTTGGGAATAAGTTTGAATGAGTATTATCAATAACACTTTAGGAGCAGAAGATATGAGGTCTGCAGGTAGCTTGTATCTCGTGAGTTTTGTTTATAACTTATTGTATGACTTGGGAATACGTTTGAATGAGTATTATCAATAACACTTTAGGAGCAGAAGATATGAGATCTGCAGGTAGCTTGTATCTCGTGAGTTTTGTTTATAACTTATTGTATGACTTGGGAATACGTTTGAATGAGTATTATCAATAACACTTTAGGAGCAGAAGATATGAGGTCTGCAGGTAGCTTGTATCTCGTGAGTTTTGTTTATAACTTATTGTATGACTTGGGAATACGTTTGAATGAGTATTATCAATAACACTTTAGGAGCAGAAGATATGAGGTCTGCAGGTAGCTTGTATCTCGTGAGTTTTGTTTATAACTTATTGTATGACTTGGGAATACGTTTGAATGAGTATTATCAATAACACTTTAGGAGCAGAAGATATGAGGTCTGCAGGTAGCTTGTATCTCGTGAGTTTTGTTTATAACTTATTGTATGACTTGGGAATACGTTTGAATGAGTATTATCAATAACACTTTAGGAGCAGAAGATATGAGGTCTGCAGGTAGCTTGTATCTCGTGAGTTTTGTTTATAATTTATTATATGACTTGAATGTGTATTGTTAATAACATTTTAGGAGCAGACGACCTGAGGTCTGCAGGTAGCTTGCATCTCGTGAGTTTTGTTCATAATTTATTGTATTGACTTGGGATGAGTATTATCAATAAACCTTATACAATTTATATTCTACGATTGCAAACACTATTCTAAAATTATTTATTTATTTTTAATGTTATGACTTTCACAAGAATCTTCATTGAATATCTAACTATGTTAGTACAGAAGTTTGAAATGATTACACAAACCGTTATTATAAAACTGTAACGTGTTTTAAAATAAATCGTTTAACTTTCAATAATATGTTTAATAATTGTTTGCACATACATGCATGTTGTTCATCTAGTATTAAAATTTCAACTTGTTTCTTAAAGGTATTTTAATCCTTTTTCTTATAACGGCAAACAGTAGCGTATTACGACTCCTTACAATATGACTTGTAAGCAAATAAATAGTAAAAATAGAAATGATTGTAAAACGCCGTCAATATAATACATAAATAAGTGAAATTAGATACTGTTGTAATTTTTTTACTAAATTTATAGGACTCGCGAGAGCACAACGTGACGTACTAACTGAGTAAAGCGGAACACGATATTCTATATTCTCTCTGTAGGCAGACTTAAGCCTAACATTCCATTACGGACTTTGATGAGGTTTTCGTGTGGCATATTACCGGATTAACGTAACTGTATTGAATTAATGTGCAGTACTTTATAATTTAAAAGTACCTCATTAAAGTTTACAAGCCCATATGGAGAGTTTAGGTACTGTTTCTCGGTATATATTATCGTACTTACTTGGTATTCATTGAGTTAATTCAATACCATATAAAATTCCTGTAAAACTAATGAGTATTTACTCTCCTTCATTCATATAAAATTAATTAACTTTTTATTAAATTTTAACTTCAACACTGCTGACGCTGTATTATTAAAATTAACTTTTAAAAATTATTTCTTTAAATTGTGCTGTTTGTACAGAATCCAGAGTTTTTCCAGAAAAATCAATTTTTTAAGTGAGTTAAGCACGTTTTTGTCTAATTTAAGCAACAATGCAATATTATTGGGTGACATAAATATAAATACTTTAGTGGATAACAGCACTAGTCAAACCTATTTAAACCTTCTAAACTGTTACGGTTTTGTTCAACTGGCAAATAAACCAACACGAGTTACAGATGTCTCTAAGACGTGCATTGACCACATGTTTAATAAGAGATAGATATTTAAGTAACTTTGAATGTGGTGTCATTGATGTAGGTTTAACTGACCATAGCTTCCTGACTTTAAAAATTAAACAGTTCTTACAGAACATTGATTCTGTTAGCAGTAGACCTACAAACAATAGTCATAGCATACCAGATTATAAACAGATTACAGAAAGATTACAGAATGTTGACTGGAGTAGTTGTTATGAAGCAAAGGATGTTAACGTAGGTTTTAATATTTTTCATAATATTTTGTCTAGAATTGTAAATAACTGTCAAAAAAGTGTAAATATAAACAGTAAAATTAAAAAAGCAACTTCTATCAGCCCCTGGATAAATGCCAGACTTTTAAACAAAATAAATAGGAAGAAAAAATTGTACAAAGTGTACAAAAAAAGACCGTATGATATTGCTTTTAGACAGTATTACAATAACTTTTGTAAAAAAATTATCAAACGAAATAAATAATACAAAAAACAATTATTATTCCAAGAAAATTGAAGAGTGTAAAGGTGATACGTCCACTTCAGTGGGAAGATAATAAATCAAATTAGTGGCGCAAAAAATAAAAAGGTGTTGAAAAGATTGAATTAGATAACGGGGAAACTATTTCGGACCCTGCCGCCGTGGCGCAAGAGATAAGCAAATACTTTCATAACATTCACTCAAACTCGGATAATGAGATAGGCCAATTACAGTTGGCGAGTAGAGTAAATTCCTTTTTTGTGTCACCAACCACGGCGCAACGAAGTAGCCTCAATAATAAATAGCTTAAAAAATAAGAAATCCTCGGGTTTTGACAATATCACCGTTTATATTGATAAAACAAATAGTTCAATATGTCTCACCTGTTTTATCACACATTATAAACTTAAGTCTCGCAAACGGAATTTTTCCTGAAAGTTTAAAACTAAGCATAGTCGTCCCCATTTTTAAAAATAATTCAAGCAAAAAAAATTGATAACCTCCGCCCAATTAGTCTTTTGTCAGTTTTTTTCAAAAATATTTGAGAAGATTATGAAAGTGCGATTAGTTCAGTATCTTAATAGTATAAAATTTTTTTAGCACTAAGCAATATGGTTTCACAAAGGGAAAGTCTACTGAAGACGCTCTTATCAATGTAACAAAATTTTATTTACAATAGTTTTAACGAAGGTGAAAAGATTACGGGATTATTCATAGATTTTTAAAAAAGCGTTTGATTTAGTAAATCACAAAATACTTTTATGCAAATTAGAATCAATAGGAGTAAGGGGAAGTGCTCTAAAATGGTTTTGAAACATTTCTAACTGGAAGGAAGCAGCGTGTAAAAATACAAAAACTCTTTAAGTAGCCCTACTGTTGTCAGAGCTGGAGTGCCCCAAGGTTCCGTGTTGTCTGCTACTCTTTTTTAATATTTATAAACGATTTACTAGAATCAAATTTCTGTGGAATTCCAAGCGCTTTTGCCGATGACATAGCTATTTTTTATTCTAAAAAAAATATTCAGGATATATTCGTTAACATCTCAAATGATTTGCAACTTTTGAGGCTTTGGTGTTATAATAATAAAATGGAATTAAATGTAAAAAAGACAAAATATGTAAATTTTCATTTTAATGGATTCAGTTTCTTGTCAAATTTAAAGTACCACAAATTAGACTGCGTTGACATGGAATTGTGACTGCTTGGTCATAAATAAAGAATTTAGTTTCAAATATCTTGGAGTTATTTTAGATGAAAGACTTACATGGGAAAAACATGTACATTCGATACTTACACAACTGAAACCAGCTTTGAGAAAATTCTATTTTTTTGAAAAAACTTTTGTAATGAAGTTTTATTGAGAACTCTTTATTTTGCGTTAATACATTCAAAATTACAGTACGGGATTCAATGCTGGGGAGGAACTTTTAAGTATAAAATTGAAAAAATACGTGTTTCTTCAAAACTATTTTATAAGAATAATTCTTAGAAAACAAAAGAGAGAAAGTTCTTTTCCATTATACCATCAATTAAAAATTTTACCAGTACAGCACCTGTTTGTTTACAAGGTTCTACGCTTGTTTTACATTAAAAGTGGTGACACAGGAACAAACCAACTTTTTTACAGTACAAGAAGTTGCAGTAATAATGTTTTTAGAGTGCCTAGAGTTAAAAAATCACTATTCAGACAATCTTTTATTTATGTAGGCCCAAAATATTTCAATAAACTACCAATTAATATAAAAGTATGTTCAAATATTAGAGCTTTTTCTCGGGAGGTGAAATACTGGCTGTTTGGTTACGATGACTTAAGTTTTCTAAACAATGTGATTATGTAAGATAAATATAGGCTACGTTTTGTTAAAAGGAAAAAATGGAAGATTCGGCAGTTATATGATTACTTTAAATTTGTGTTTTTGTTTTCTAATATTAATAATGTTTTAGTTGTAGAAATGTATAGAATAAGTAATTTTAAGTTCTCAATTATGTGTGCAATCTTCATACAGTTGGTGTAGCATAGTGTATATAGTGTATAGTGAGCACAGACGGCACAGAGCGTGGTGCTGCTCTTATCAAAGGACAGTTACTTTGCTGGACAATATTCATGTTTTTGTTTGTGTAGCGCTGCCACGCTACTTGAAACTGTGGCAGTGTAATTCCTGTCTACAACTCTGTAAAATACCTGTATTTATTCTGGAATAAATCATTATTATCATTATTATCATTATTATCATTATTATCATATTATCATTATTATCATATTTAAATCTAGCACACTGACAAACACTGCAGTAATTGAGTCTGTCACTAGCTGTTACCTGCGGCATCGCCACCATGAGCGTATTCTATATGGTATTCCATCAATCCTGTGATAAGTGATAGGTCACTGAAACATATTCAAATCTCTTGATTTTATTTTAAAATTAAGTAAAAAGCTGGGTCCCTGAAATCAGAGATTAAAACTGTGTTATTTGTACATCTGAAATTTATTGAATATCTTACTAATATTCCATGCTATTTTATTGAATAGCTTCAACTGTTTAAGTAGAAACCTTAATATTTTAGACCAGAGTAGAGAAATACTAGGTCTAAAGAGAGACTAAACTCCTTAGTTTATCAGTTAACACACGTGTGATGTAATAAATTGTACCGAATGGACGGAACACATAGGGTTGGATACCGCTGAGGTCGTAGTAATGAATACTCGATTTGCAGAGTTTACTTACATGTTTAATTAGCAAATAAACATATAAGTACCACTTCTAGATGTTACAATAAAAAAAATGTATTAGTCAATAGTCAAGTATTTATTGCGGAGACAAACAATACATTTGTATAGCAAACGTCAAGTATCTAATAATTTTGACACACATGCTACATCGAACTCTCATTCATACATACATTTTGACACTTACTCTGCTCCATTCATCGCCAATTTTTTACCCACCTCAATTCGAGAGCAAGTCTTCTGATTGTGCGGTCTCCCAGTTATATGCCATAAACTCGTTCACGCTATAAAAAGCGTTGGACACTAAACAGCGTTTCAAACGAGTTTTTAAAATGTTTTATGCGTAGGTACATTTTTAATTTCATCTGGCAAACTGTTGATGAGATGAACTCCTGTCTGTGAGGGCAAACGTTCATGAACTACGTCCTGTGTCTCCTGGTTCGGTAGTTTTCTCTGCCTCTTGTCTCGTACGAGTGAACATCCCGTCCATTGGTCAAGGTGCATTTAAGCATACAGTATGACGTTGTTTCTAAAATGTAGACACTTGGCAGAGTCAACAGTTGCAATCTTTTGAAAACTGGCCTGCACTACTCTCTTAATTTTAATTTTGCAATGATGCGTATCGCTCGTTTTTGAAGCTTGAACGCTCTTAAAAATTGGTTACTTGCACATGCACCCCACAGCACTAGTCCATAGGTGAGATGTGGATAGATCAAGCCATAATAGGCCGTCATCATAACCTGAATAGGGCAGTATTTAGCTAGAGACCTCAGCACATAAATGCCTGAGGCTAATTTGGAGCAAACGTAATCTATATGAAAATTCCATGTCAAACCTTGATCAAGGTAAATTCCATCGAATTTCGATGGCCGGGCCATATTCGCAGTCTGTCGAGCGCAAAGAAAAATTTGGATTTTGAAGAATTTGTTTTTAGATTGAGGCTGTAAAAATGTTGCACATAACTGTTTACTGCAACAAAGGTGTTTTGTTCTAAAACTGATTTTGTTGTTTCATAAAACATAGAGTCGTATCATCCGCATACTGCACGATTCTTCCGTGTGGTAGTGATGATTGTATGTCATTGACATAGAGCAGGAACAGAATAGGGCTGATAATTGATTCTTGAGGGACTCCATAAATAATTTTCATTGAATTAGAAACATGGTTTGAAATTTGGACAACTTGAGATCTGTGGCTTAAAAATGAACTAAGCCAAAGGAGAGGCACGCCTCGGATGCCATGGGACCCCAATTTGTCAAGCAGCGTAAGATTGTCAACACAATCGAATGCTTTAGACAGATCGAGAAACACACTTAATGTGTGATTTCGACTCTCTAGCCTTTCTACAATCGTCTCAACAAGACTCACAATTGCGTCTATCGTTGATTTGCCCTTTCTGAATCCAAATTGTTCATTTGAGAGCTGATTGTATTTGTTACGAAACTGAAGCATTCGCAATAAAAAAAGCTTTTCGAATATTTTGCTTATTACAGGAAAATTGCCACGTTGCTGCCACAAATAGAGTGATAATGAGCTAAATGATATCATAGGGGTGGGCCCAATGATTCCAATGTTCTATGGGAATTTTGCATACGAACTTAATATTGGAAAACTTTACAAATTGGCTTCCCTTCACGTTGATGTCGACTCACATGCGCGGGCGTCAGCATCTTGGCTCGACATTGCAGCTGTAGTCGGCGAAGGTGAAGGTTAGTAGATTAGAAGTTGTACTCATAGTTACTGAGCCGGGGCTCAGTTTGGACAATTTATTTTTGTCGATTATTTTTCCCACCTCGGCCACTCTTGTCAGTCGGTGGGGGAGTCACTCCGTCAAGTATTGATTTTCTGCCTGGTTGGACTGATTGGTCGAGGTCAGCTGGTTGACCTTGACTAGTTTACCGACCAGCTGTTCACCGGCACCGGCACCGGCACCGGCTTCTGTTCGGAGCGGTCAGACACGTTCGGAGAAGCTACTGTGTTTCTGTCTGTTCACTGCTCGTCCCGTTCACCATGGCTGGCTAATTCACCGACTTTCGGCAGGTAATTGTCTTTTTCACTCTCTTTACTTAATTAGTTGGCGGTTTTTCTCTCCCACCCAAACACATATTTTCGTTGATTAGTTATAAGTAGTTTTATATATATTATTTTGTAACTTGTGTTCCTCGTGTACGTGTTCGTGTCGCAAAGTGTTCTATCCTGTCTTTCGTACGTTCTAAATTTGTTAATTTATTTACTATGCTAGTTAAGTTTTATCTTTGCTCTAGTGCTTTCTAACTGATCCGTTCGGCGAACGGAAATTATTTATTCCGTGTACACACTTTGTCCTTTTTAGTGTAAGCGAGACGGTACAGACTTTGCAAATTTTTGTGACCTCGTGTTTTGTGTTGCGTGCAAAATTGGGTGGCAACATTCATGATTTTCATTTTATTGTTTAGCGTGAACGGATTATAATTTAATTATTGTTATTTGGGAAATGATGTACGGTTATTATTATTTGTAAATTATATAATTATTATTAGGCCTCCTGTCTTTTTCGCTAACTCGGAACAAAATGGTAGCAGAGCGTGGTTACGTGTTTTTACCCTCTGCGGGCCCGGGGTTTTTGTTTTTGCCACTGGTGGTGAGAGGCACGAGTTGAAGTTGTTAGTTGACTTCCTGCGCCTGTGCCGTCTCGCTGTGCTTTTTTTCGCCGATCGACAGGAAGTGTGTGAACTTGTTTATTTATTTTCTGATTATTGTTACTTGTGTGTTTTTGTTATATCTTGTCTTCGTTGTTTTTTTTCTGGTTTTGTTCTGGTACGGCGTAGTGTTTTGCTGTGTTATTTTTGGTTTCGCTGCTGTGTTTCGTGGACGGCAGGAATTCTGGGGACCCTGCTGAGAGTGTTGTCCCACTAAGTTATTCTCTTGTCGCCTTACTAATTTTGATTTGTTAGTCGTTGACTTCGAGGCAGTGTGTGTTACTTGTTAGTCTGTGTCATTTATTTATTTATCATGCCTGTCTCTCTGGTGCCTGAATACTTGTTGAAGGAGGATCTCCATTTTGAGTTGTTGGCTCGTGGGCTTACTCCGGGTTCCGACTGCGAGTCCATGCGGAAGCAACTGCGGGATAATATGGACCTGGACACTACCTGGCCTAGGGATTTGGCGTTCCAGAAGCAGAGGCCTATTTTGGAGGCTAAGTTGGAGACTTTTGAAAATAGTCAGGAGGACTGGTTGGAGTCGCCGCCCACTGGCCGAGAGAGGGCTAGGTATTTGTCCCGGCTTACCCATCTACATATGAGGCTGTCGCTACTTAGATCCAAGCTTACCAGTTCTGGTGATAGGGAGTGGTTGGAGGAACGCATCACCTTGGTGGACAGCCTGCTGACTGTACTCGAGAGGGAGGAGGGAGCAAAGGCTCCTGAAAAAACCTTGTCTGCGGTTGACTCTGCTGCGGCTGTTAAGGGTGAATGCCGGATCCCTGGGTCAGTTGTTGCAGACTTTGATGTGGGCGTGGCGTCGGGGGTGTCTGGTGTGGACGGGACCCTGCCTGCTGGATCTGGAGGACTGGGAGCTGTGATGACGGGATCCTTTGTTCAGTATCACAAGCTCCCAAACCCACTTACCCCGTTGCTGCAGCGACTACCAACGGTGGATGGTCTGGATACTGAAGTTTTGCTGCGGTTTCTATCTGAGATCCTGCGACTGCATGACTTGCCTGGTCTTCAGGGAGCGAGCTTCCTGCATGTCATCTCTCCGTTTTGTAGGCCACCTTTGGGTGACTGTCTGGTTCGAGTTCTCCAGAGGGGTGGTACCCTGGATGATTTTCATAGGGAGGCATTGGATTTCTTTGTTCCTGGTCCGTTGAGGGAACGTCTCCGTGTGGAGAAATTCTTTAGGCCTCAGGGCAACGGAGAGAGTTTGGCTAAGTTTGTGGCCGAGGTGAGGGACACTGATAGGGTGTTAAGGCTCAATATCCCCGAAAGTACTGTGGTCACCACCATTCTTGAGGGTCTCAATCCTGAAGAGAGGTCCCGTCTGGTTTTTGCTGGTCGCCCTTCCACCTTTTCTGAACTGGACCGTCTGTGCATTGCTTCGCGCAGCGTGCAGTTTGCTGACCGGCAGAGGGCGGAGAGGGACAATCATCGTTCCATCCAGCCCTCCAGGGCTGTCACGGCCGTACAGAATCCCGTGGATGGGCCACACCACTCAGGTGGGCTTCGTCTACCCATCTGCTATGCCTGTGGTGAACGAGGTCATACTCGTCGGGAGTGTCCTAGGAGATATCGCTCTGGTCCAAAAAACTAGATCGAAGGGGGGTTTTATCTGAAGTTCCCCCGAGGTCTAAGAAAAAATTTAAAAAAATAGTACCTGTGCGAAAAATTTGATTAATAGTTTGGACACTACGAGCCTAGCAGAAAAGGGAAACCTACGGCTTAGGACAGCATCTTCGGTGTGCCCTTATATCAATATCTTAGTGGGAGACTCAGTGCATAAGGCCCTAGTTGATTCCGGGTCAGCCTGTAGCCTCATCTCTTCCCGTTTTTGTGAAGCCATTTCAAGGTTAGGTTTGGTGAAGCACACCGAGGAGTCTTCTTTAACTTGCTGGACTGCTTCTAATTCCCCTCTTCCAATTTCGAGGAAGGCTTCAATCAAGTTTAAGGTTGAATGTTTTTCATGGGTGTGGAGCTTCCTTGTGGCCCAGGACCTGAGTATGGATTGTATTTTGGGGGCGGATTTTATTCAAAAGACTGGTTTGGTGCTGGATCTTCAGGCGGGCCAGTCTTATTTCAAATTCAATCGGCGAGTGTCAGTCCCCTTTTCCGATAATTTCAAATCGACACCGCAGGTTGGTGAGGTGGAATGTGAGGAAGGTTCTGCCCCTGGGGACCCGTTCGGTCACTTGGATGAGGAGCAAGCTGGGGTTCTCCGTGAGCTTTGCTCAAGATTTCCGGATGTCCTCACACCCAAGCTCGGTTCTACCCATCTTATTGAATATGAAATTCGTCTGACTGACACTCAGCCAGTACGCTCCCACCCATACAAGCTGGCTCCTCCAAAGATGGAGGTTATGCGTGGTATCATCAAGGATCTCTTGGATCAAGGAGTTATTGAGCCCTCAAACTCATCGTATGCCAGTCCAGCGTTCTTGGTTCCAAAGCCTAATGGAAAACATCGTATGGTGGTTGACCTAAGAAAACTTAATGCCAAGATTGAAATAGACTCAGTGCCTCTCCCCGATCTCCATTCTGCTTTTGATTGGTTCGGTAAGGCCAAATTTTTCATTATATTTGATTTGAACCAAGCCTATCATCAGATTCCGTTGAAGAAGGAATCACGTCCTCTGACGGCCTTCTGTGTTCCGTGGAATTTGTATCAGTACCGATCTGTACCTATGGGGCTAGCTGTGGGGGCCCAAACGTTAACTAGGTTGCTTGACTCCATCTTCCACGATGTGAAGTTCAAGTATGTCTTTAATTATCTTGATGACCTTCTGGTCTACAGTGAGTCTTTCACGGAACACGTTAAACATCTTGAGGAGGTCTTGGTTAGGTTGGGTAGGGCTGGCCTTACAGTCAATCCGGAGAAGGTGTCTTACGCCAAGTCTGAAATATCGTTTCTTAGTCACCTCGTGTCGTCTAGGGGGGTATCTATAGACCCTGCCAGGACCCAAGGCATTCGGGATTTTCCTCCTCCGAAGGATGCCAAGGGTGTTGCCAGATTCATCGGAATGGTTAATTTCTACCGTAGGTTTATTCCTGACTTTGCCGAGGTGGCCGCCCCTCTGAACGCCTTAAGAAGGAAAGACGCAAAGTTCGTTTGGGGTGAAGATCAAGAACGTGCTTTTCAACTGCTTAGGGAGGCCATTATCCAACCTCCTGTGCTGCGAATACCGGACTTTAGTAGGCCCTTCATCTTGCAGACTGACTCCTCATCCTGTGCTGTAGGAGCTGTGCTTTCTCAAGAATTCGAAGGCGCTCGGCAACCTATAGCTTTTGCATCTAGGACTTTGACCCTTCAGGAAAAGAAATCTTCTATTTATGAGCTGGAGTGTCTGGCGGTCGTTTTCGGCATGGATAAGTTTCGGAGGTTCCTAGAGCATTCCGAATTTCTGCTGGAACTGACAATCAGGCTCTTTCCTGGCTATTGGCCCATCCTCGACAACTCGGGAAGATTGGTCGCTGGGTTGTCAAAATTGCGGCCTTTAAATTCAGGGTGCAGCACATTCGCGGCACCCAAAACGTCGTCGCCGATGCTCTTTCTAGAATGTATCATCTACCCAGCGATCCTGTTGATTCTCAAGCACCGTTGTGTGGGACTGTGATGTTGGATTTCCCTGCTGCCTTTGAGAGTTTTGGCTCTCACCAACTTCAAGACCCCGAGTTGTCAAACATCATTGGTGAGCTCCAGGAGGGAGAAGCCCACTCTCCTTACTTCTTGTCCAAGGGTGTCCTCTGCTGTCGTGCCCGACGCGGAGGTGGTCCCAAGATTGTTCTGCCGAGTGCCCTCATACCGATGGTCTTTTCCTATTTTCATGTTTCTCCCGTGGGCGGTCATTTAGGGATCCACAAGACCATCGCTAAAATCAGAGATAAGTTTATCTGGAAGAGTATGGACAGAGACATTGCTGGTAGAGTACGAGCTTGTCATCTTTGCTCGGTCAGTAAACCAGCACAAAATACCAAATTAGGACTTCTTTCCTCCGAGGTGGCGGAGCGGCCTCTTGAAAAAGTGTTCATTGACTATGTGGGACCCTTTCCCCGTAGCAAGTCAGGGAACACCTCCCTGATTGTAGCTGTGGATGCTTTCTCTAAGTTTTGCTGGTTGATTCCTCTTAGGAGTGCCACGGCGTCGCTCACCGTCAAGGCACTCAAGTCCCGCCTTCTACAGAATTTTGGAGTGCCCGCCACCTTCGTCTCAGACAACGGCACACAATTCGTGTCGAGGGAGTTTCATCGCTTCTGTTTTGGGCATGGAATCAAAACATGTTACGACATCTCCTTACTACCCCCAGCCTTCTCATGCTGAGCGGTTCAACCGCAATCTCAGAGCCGCTCTCATCGCTTATCACGCTGAGAAACAAACTACCTGGGACGAAAACCTGAGCTGGCTTCAGTTAGCCTTCAATTCTGCTCTTCACGAAAGTCATGATTCCACGCCTTTCCAGGTCATGTTTAGTCGTCCTCCTTCTGATCCCTTGTCTAATCTCTGGAGTCTGGATAGTCTTCTACCAGTGCCTGGTACTCCCAATGTGAGTGACACTTGGGAGGCAGTCAGGGTTAAGCTCCTACAGTCTAGGGAAAGGGTGAGGAGAAAATTCAATAAGGGACGTATTGCTAACCCCTTCCAGGTGGGGGATCTTGTCTTTTGTAAGGCCCATCCGGTCAGTTCGGCCGTGGATAAACGGGCAGCCAAACTTTGCTATCGGTGGACAGGTCCTCACCGGATTCTTCGTTTTCTCTCCCCAGTTACTGCTGAGTTGGTTGATCCCGTATCGGGGAGGTTGTGGCGGAAGGCCCACGTTTCTCATCTGAAGGCCTTCCGTGGTGATACCTCTGGTCATGCTCTGGATACTGGTGCGGCTGCGGGGGTGTCCGGGGACTGATCACCCCTGGTTTTCTCTGTAGTGTCGTTTTACTCTCTTTCTCTTTTCTTCTTTCTCCAAGAGAGGCGCCTCTCAAAATTTTCAGGAGGATCGTGTTTTGTCTGCCTCCTGCTCAGGACTTCGTTTCCTGTTAGGGTTCTCGACTTCCCGTTTCCTGTGCCAGAGCTTGTTGGTTCTTCTTTCAGTGGGGGAGAGGTTTTGTTTGGGGTTGCACCCTTTTTAGTGGGGGAGGTTGAGCCGGGGCTCAGTTTGGACAATTTATTTTTGTCTATTATTTTTCCCACCTCGGCCACTCTTGTCAGTCGGTGGGGGAGTCACTCCGTCAAGAATTGATTTTCTGCCTGGTTGGACTGATTGGTCGAGGTCAGCTGGTTGACCTTGACTAGTTTACCGACCAGCTGTTCACCGGCACCGGCACCGGCACCGGCACCGGCTTCTGTTCGGAGCGGTCAGACACGTTCGGAGAAGCTACTGTGTTTCTGTCTGTTCACTGCTCGTCCCGTTCACCATGGCTGGCTAATTCACCGACTTTCGGCAGGTAATTGTCTTTTTCACTCTCTTTACTTAATTAGTTGGCGGTTTTTCTCTCCCACCCAGACACATATTTTCGTTGATTAGTTATAAGTAGTTGATATATATTATTTTGTAACTTGTGTTCCTCGTGTACGTGTTCGTGTCGCAAAGTGTTCTATCCTGTCTTTCGTACGTTCTAAATTTGTTAATTTATTTACTATGCTAGTTAAGTTTTATCTTTGCTCTAGTGCTTTCTAACTGATCCGTTCGGCGAACGGAAATTATTTATTCCGTGTACACACTTTGTCCTTTTTAGTGTAAGCGAGACGGTACAGACTTTGCAAATTTTTGTGACCTCGTGTTTTGTGTTGCTTGCAAAATTGGGTGGCAACATTCATGATTTTCATTTTATTGTTTAATTAATTAATTGCCTTATAGTAGCGTGAACGGATTATAATTTAATTATTGTTATTTGGGAAATGATGTACGGTTATTATTATTTGTAAATTATATAATTATTATTAGGCCTCCTGTCTTTTTCGCTAACTCGGAACATTACAATCAAAATCAGAGACTCGGAAGTTGAACTCGCCTAAAACAAAATATCGACTGTATTAGCCATTTATCGTGGCAACTTAAGATTCATGACAAAGTTGTCCCGTCAGAAGGACATCACCACACTGTTATCAATATTAATCTGCCACATAAAACATCAACCAAGATGAGTTACTTTACTATCTACAACTTTACTTTATATTACATTCAAAATTAGATACATCGCAGGAAAGGGTTAATTTATAATACGAAAATACAAATTTTACTTACGGACAAGGCGCGCGAGATGTTACTCGGCAGCAGGAATGGCAGCTTCAAAGATCACGAGAGAAACAAATTAATACGTTTGCCTATTAGGTTATTAATCCGCCAAGAATATAGTTCCAAGAACATCGGATGTAACTTACATTATATAACCAGTAACGAGTAACAGGGCTGCGAAAATATTTATTTTACAAAATACTTTGATAGGCTTAATCGCCATATTTACTATCTACGGATAAAGTCAAGCCCAAGTCTAGTGGATAACGGAGAGTTAAGGGCGTTTTTAAGACCAGCGAGGCACTGCCGGGGTGGGGGGTGGTGGTGGTTTAGAATTAGGAATATTCAACAGGAGACCCTAGTAATGTCCAAATAAACTATCAGTGCAATCTGATGGTAGTTTTATGTCCATATAAACTATCAGTACAATCGGATGGTAGTTTTATGTCCACATAAACTGTCAGTGCAATCAGATGGTAGTTTTATGTCCATATAAACTGTCAGTGCAATCAGATGGTAGTTTTATGTCCATATAAACTGTCAGTGCAATCAGATGGTAGTTTTATGTCCATATAAACTGTCAGTGCAATCAGATGGTAGTTTTATGTCCATATAAACTGTCAGTGCAATCAGATGGTAGTTTTATGTCCATATCAACTATCAGTACAATCGGATGGTAGTTTTATGTCCATATAAACTATCATTGCAATCAGATGGTAGTTTTATGTCCATATAAACTGTCAGTGCAATCAGATGGTAGTTTTATGTCCATATAAACTGTCAGTGCAATCAGATGGTAGTTTTATGTCCATATAAACTATCAGTACGATCTGATGGTAGTTTTATGTCCATATCAACTATCAGTACAATCGGATGGTAGTTTTATGTCCATATAAACTGTCAGTGCAATCGGATGGTAGTTTTTACGTGATTGAGAAACACACACAAAATCACACGATTACACAGGTAACACCATTAAATTTTGTTTATAATGTATTGAAAACTAGCAAAGCATTTTCATAAAGATCCAGAAATATCGAATGTGCTATACAACAAGGTGTAAATTCGTTACAGCAACGTCGTTACCTCCTGAGATCTTGTATATGCCAGGATCAGTAATGTAGGTTTTTATTAGCAGGAAAGCTCTTCACACGAGTATAAGTTAAGTTAATCGTCCGTAAAAGAGAATGTGAGTAGACAGCTAGTGGAATGCCCTGGTAAGGATGTTAGTAGTCGGTTTTAATGAAACGTCTATCTTTACCCTATAAAACCAATGTTAAACTTCTAACAACAGTTATTGCAACCGTATGTGCTGACCCAGAATTATATGGGTGGAGGAGGGGTGGCTCAGTTTAAAGGTATAGTCAATACGGATACAAACTTATTGAAGGTTTTCTTGTAATGTGTAAAAGCATAATTACATGATGAAACAGAAATAGCTTCTAATTTTTCTAAGTAAAAATGTTTTGGATATGTATTGGTTATTATCTTGAAAATTAGATTAATTATATACTTTATAAATTAAAGTCTAAGAATACGACGTTACGAATAGTTAAAGTTTGCAAATAAAGAAACATTTTCTGCAATAGTATTGTTTAACTAGTTTGGCTAAGGGGTCCGAAATGACATGATTTATTTTCTTTAAAAGAATTACATTAATGCTATGAAAGCCGGAAGACTTTTTGTTCTGAATACTTCGAATTGTACTTTCCACTTCATCTTTGTCTATAGGAAAAAGAAACATTGATTGATTTTGTCTTTGTAAATTAGTAAACGTTTCGTTACTTTGGCCTAGATTCTGATAAACAAATTTTGTGCTCGAAAAATAGTTGTTAAATTCGTTTGTTATAACATCATCACTAGTGCGGCCATTTTGAAGAGTAATGTTACCAATTGTTTGCTTTTTGTTTCCTAATAAACTGTTTATCAAGCGCCACTGTTCCGCTGGACGGCCACCGCAGTTGTGAAACAGCTCAGCATAGTACCGGTTTTTTCTCTCGTCGAGGTCAATTGTAAGTTTGTTTTTTAAAACGTGTGAAGTAATTCCTAAGATTTTGATTGTAAGGGGAGTTTTTTTAAATTATTGTAAAAGCAATTTTCTTCTTTCTAAACGATTAAGTAGCGCCTCATTCATCCAGGGACTAATCGCTTTAGCCTTAGCCATTTTATTACTAATAGTTGTAACTTGCGTACTTAAATTTATACAATCAGTAATTTTGCTGAGAAAATTAACATCGATATTGTTATTTTGAAGAAGGTCGTCTACTAGTTTTTCGAAATTGGTAACCATTTTTGAACTTAAAATATTTTTAATATCTCTTGTATTTAAGTTTCGGTTTTAAAAGTTGTATTTAAGTCCGTTAACCCAATATAAAAGATAGCAGTTTTGAAGTTCTCAAAATTACGACATCTTAAAGAAATATGATCCAAACAAGTTTTTGAAAATTGTGTCACTCGCGTATGCTTATTTACAAGTTGAACAAAACCATTATTATTTAATGCTGATAAATAGTTTTCTTTTTCTAAATCATTAGTACCGTACGAAATATCAATATTGGAATCACCTACAACCATAGAGTTACATCTAAGTGACGGAAGCAAATAAGAGAATTCATCAAGGAAACGCTTAGAATTGAACGCCTACAATCTATAAACTACCGCAAGAGAGAACGGAGTTTTGTTTACATTGAACTCAATCACTGTACAATCAGCCGTCTCTAGACGGCAGACGACACGGGCAGCTGGTATATTGGTGTTAACGTACACGAGTGACCCGCCCGCCCTGTATGTCTCATTACAACATGCAAAACAAGAGAACCCTGGGATCTGATAAAACTTAACTTCCGCCTCCGTTATCCAGATTTCACTCATAGCAATAAAGTTGATTCCTCCTGATCCAATCAAGTTTCTAAATATAGCTAAAAAAGTATTAAAGTTTTTTCTTATACTACGAATATTTACATGCACTAAACCTATATCATTTTGTTTACTGTAAAAAGTACTATGATCTAAACTGTAAAAAAAATAAGTTAGATGTTTCAGCTTCCATGATTAAAACTGGTGGTATAAAAAAACTACAAATGTGACAAGAATAGCTTGATCGGTAGAAAAAGTAAATGTGTATAAAAATTAAAAAATAAATCATTGATATGAGTGATAACGATTCAAAAGTAGTTAATATTTTTTGACTACTAGTTTTTAACGAATACAGCAAAATAAAATACAGTTTCTGTATAGTTATAAAGTAGCTCTGAAAGAATATACTTAACTCTTGGAACGACAGTGACTTCTTGTTTAGTACTACCAAAATATAAAACATGTGCATAAACTATAATTCGCAAGCATAATATTTCGCCATGCTTAAAAATAAATACTTTGCTATACATAGTAAAAGTAACTAAATAGAATAAATATTAAGGCCTAAATAAGGTACTAAGGTAAATAATGTACCGCTTGGTAAAAAAATTTTGTATGAAAAATATTAAATAAAAACAGTTTTACATTAATCTAATGGGTAACCATGGCCTGATCGGTTGTTGACAGATTGTGGCGTGACAATGTTTCCACAGGTAATGGACAGGCGGGTGGCAGTTCCCACGTTATCTGTTGGTTCTTGCGAAGTGAATAAATATTAGCGGATATATGAATAGTCTTTCACTTCCAATATCCGTTTCCGGTGGTGATGTTTACTCACGGTAAAAGTTGATTTCCGGTTAGTTGTTACCTCCCTTACTTTCAGAAACGTGCATTTTACTAATGGGCTGCACACAAATAACTCAATTATTTAATGATATTCCTTTCTTCTAAACGACTCTTTCACTTATCGGGTCTGCAGGTAATCAAATAAATTACTCGTATGGAGATTGAAGTTAGAGAGGATAAAATTATTTTAAAAGCTCTCCCTGGCGCATTTGCTTCCATTAATAAACCCCACTGGTTGCGTCACGCAACTTATTTATCATTGTATTGTAAAGTGATTACAATGCTTGGAAAAAGAATCAACATTTTCGTTGTATTTTTAGAAGTTTATTGTACAATACGAAATTCTTTATAATCATGAAACTCATCCGAAAATGCATATCCAGCTAAATAAAAATTGGAGTAACACTTATATAATCCCCCCTTTATATAGCCCTGGAATGTGCCTGTTATTAGTGTAATGTGCATCATATATTAAAAAATAAATAAAATTTCACTCAAACAAAAATTGGAGTTTTTTTGGTAAACTATTTATAGACATAAAAAATTAAATAATGTTACATAAAGTGTACAAAATTCCACCCCAGATTGGGGTAATTGTGTACACTGATCTTTATGACATCCGCAAGTCAGCAACGACTACGTCATTAATTTGTAGTATCCCCTTGCTCTTCATAAAATTTTATTTAGGGTGTGGGATTCCTATCGTAAATGTAATTATTAGGTAACACAATTTCACAGGACTTAATACGAGATAGCAATACGTATAGAACAATGATAAGTAAACTTTGCACAGAAGCATCCGTGTAGAAGTGTTGCTTTTCAGACGAGCAATATACGACATACTCTCCAGTGGGCCAGTTTGTGTTAACTAAAGATTGGCTAGCAAAAATTATTGTAGAATCCATTGCGTTAGGGACTGATAGAACAATGATAAGTAAACTGTGCACAGAAGCATCCGTGTAGAAGTGTTGCTTTTCAGACGAGCAATATACGACATACTCTCCAGTGGGCCAGTTTGTGTTAACTAAAGATTGGCTAGCAAAAAATATTGTAGAATCCATTGCGTTAGGGACTGATAGAACAATGATAAGTAAACTGTGCACAGAAGCATCCGTGTAGAAGTGTTGCTTTTCAGACGAGCAATATACGACATACTCTGCAGTGGGCCAGTTTGTGTTAACTAAAGATTGGCTAGCAAAAATTATTGTAGAATCCATTGCGTTAGGGACTGATAGAACAATGATAAGTAAACTGTGCACAGAAGCATCCGTGTAGAAGTGTTGCTTTTCAGACGAGCAATATACGACATACTCTGCAGTGGGCCAGTTTGTGTTAACTAAAGATTGGCTAGCAAAAAATATTGTAGAATCCATTGCGTTAGGGACTGATAGAACAATGATAAGTAAACTGTGCACAGAAGCATCCGTGTAGAAGTGTTGCTTTTCAGACGAGCAATATACAACATACTCTGCAGTGGGCCAGTTTGTGTTAACTAAAGATTGGCTAGCAAAAAATATTGTAGAATCCATTGCGTTAGGGACTGATAGAACAATGATAAGTAAACTGTGCACAGAAGCATCCGTGTAGAAGTGTTGCTTTTCAGACGAGCAATATACGACATACTCTGCAGTGGGCCAGTTTGTGTTAACTAAAGATTGGCTACCAAAAAATATTATAGAATCCATTGCGTTAGGGACTGATAGAACAATGATAAGTAAACTGTGCACAGAAGCATCCGTGTAGAAGTGTTGCTTTTCAGACGAGCAATATACGACATACTCTGCAGTGGGCCAGTTTGTGTTAACTAAAGATTGGCTAGCAAAAATTATTGTAGAATCCATTGCGTTAGGGACTGATAGAACAATGATAAGTAAACTGTGCACAGAAGCATCCGTGTAGAAGTGTTGCTTTTCAGACGAGCAATATACGACATACTCTGCAGTGGGCCAGTTTGTGTTAACTAAAGATTGGCTAGCAAAAAATATTGTAGAATCCATTGCGTTAGGGACTGATAGAACAATGATAAGTAAACTGTGCACAGAAGCATCCGTGTAGAAGTGTTGCTTTTCAGACGAGCAATATACGACATACTCTGCAGTGGGCCAGTTTGTGTTAACTAAAGATTGGCTAGCAAAAAATATTGTAGAATCCATTGCGTTAGGGACTGATAGAACAATGATAAGTAAACTGTGCACAGAAGCATCCGTGTAGAAGTGTTGCTTTTCAGACGAGCAATATACGACATACTCTCCAGTGGGCCAGTTTGTGTTAACTAAAGATTGGCTAGCAAAAAATATTGTAGAATCCATTGCGTTAGGGACTATTAGAATATTATGCGTTGTAATTAGTAATATTATCATATGTATCATACAGAATAAATTATATTAAATGAGAAAGTATGAATGTTTAATGTTTTGTATTATTATATTCATTTTATAGTAATAGTAATTGTATACTCATCTTTTACAAGGCTCCATGCTTCTTCCACTCATACACCACCTTCGCACAAACAAATAAGAATTTATATGGCAAAACAATGTTTGCCGGGTAAGCTAATATATATATACATATTTATGTGTATATAAAGTTCACACAGATAAAAATATATGTTGCACCACAAATTCATAGCTTTGACACTTAATTGGCCCCTCGAGACTTGGACGGAAACTGTAACAGAACCACTATCATAGTCTGATTTAATTTAGTGCTCTTTAATAATACAGTACACTTATTGGAAAAATATTGGATATAAATATCTATGTCATGACGTGTATGTATTTTTAATTACGACAGGGAAAACAATGAACTAATGAAGGGAGGGATAAGTATTGGACTTTTTTCTTATAAGCATCAATGAATACAGACATTTTTGGAATTAGTT
This sequence comes from Homalodisca vitripennis, assembly GCF_021130785.1. Taxonomy (NCBI): domain Eukaryota; kingdom Metazoa; phylum Arthropoda; class Insecta; order Hemiptera; family Cicadellidae; genus Homalodisca; species Homalodisca vitripennis. The sequence continues at coordinate 9,861 of NW_025780371.1, read as the reverse complement.
GATTACTAATGGAACTCATTAAGGGCAAAACACGTTTATTTACTGTTCCAGCATAACATAATGGGATTCGGGGATGAAAGTTACTAAAATATACTTTCATTGACCTAATGGTTCTTTGAGGAATCTCTTGAAATGCAAGGAAGACCTTTTGATATCCCGTGTTGTAGTTTATTACAGGCATTGAGAATTTCTAACAAGAACATCTCACACGTAATATTTTGTGGCAATAGGATATCTCAAACAGAAAAGGAATTTTGTGATATACTACATCAAATTCCTATTATGAACTGACTTGATTATTGCGTGTTTCGTTTAACTGATGCTTAGAAATCAATATCTTTTGGCTACTTAAGAAATGTGTAAGCAAAGATTATGATGAATGATTTTGCCATTTTATCTTAATCCTATAATTTTGAGCTACTACACTCATTGACCCAGATATGCTTCACCGATGGTAATACGATCTGCGTTCTGAAGGCTAAGTTTATATTGATTCAAAGAAAAACACTGTATAACAAACACTGAGATATTTACCCGTTTAGCATGTTTGCCCGTATAGCAACAATCGTAGTAAGTCAAGAGAAAAAAACTGATTTATAATTTCTACCGTGACACAAAAGAAAGTTAGAACAACATTGATTTTTGTGTCATGCTGTTAAATTGAAACTACTTCTACCAGAAAATGAAATTCATCTTCTTTCACCAGATGTAAATAGAATTGTGATTGCCTAAATTTATGACTTGGCATATTATAAACACTTAAAAATATGCCACACATACACATATAAGATAATGAATTATTACCTGCAATTATATTTATATTTTGTACCACAGAACGGTGGAGTAGGAACAATAATCTTTATTGTACGATACATGCAATTGATTATAAATAGTTTCTTTACGATTGATTTATATGTGTATTCTGTGTGCACTGACACGTAATTATGTTTCAAATGAAATGTTATGTAAGGATATTCGATATAGCATACTCGGTAGAAGGATGCAGAACATTGATAGGTAAGGAAACTCATGTTTAACGCACGATATTTGTATTCTGTGTGCACTGACACGTAATTATGTTTCAAATGAAATGTTATGTAAGGATATTCGATATAGCATACTCGGTAGAAGGATGCAGAACATTGATAGGTAAGGAAACTCATGTTTAACGCACGATATTTGTATTCTGTGTGCACTGACACGTAATTATGTTTCAAATGAAATGTTATGTAAGGATATTCGATATAGCATACTCGGTAGAAGGATGCAGAACATTGATAGATAAGGAAACGCATGTTTAACGCACGATATTTGTATTCTGTGTGCACTGACACGTAATTATGTTTCAAATGAAATGTTATGTAAGGATATTCGATATAGCATACTCGGTAGAAGGATGCAGAACATTGATAGGTAAGGAAACGCATGTTTAACGCACGATATTTGTATTCTGTGTGCACTGACACGTAATTATGTTTCAAATGAAATGTTATGTAAGGCTATTCGATATAGCATACTCGGTAGAAGGATGCAGAACATTGATAGGTAAGGAAACGCATGTTTAACGCACGATATTTGTATTCTGTGTGCACTGACACGTAATTATGTTTCAAATGAAATGTTATGTAAGGATATTCGATATAGCATACTCGGTAGAAGGATGCAGAACATTGATAGGTAAGGAAACGCATGTTTAACGCACGATATTTGTATTCTGTGTGCACTGACACGTAATTATGTTTCAAATGAAATGTTATGTAAGGATATTCGAAATAGCATACTCGGTAGAAGGATGCAGAACATTGATAGGTAAGGAAACGCATGTTTAACGCACGATATTTGTATTCTGTGTGCACTGACACGTAATTATGTTTCAAATGAAATGTTATGTAAGGATATTCGATATAGCATACTCGGTAGAAGGATGCAGAACATTGGTAGGTAAGGAAACGCATGTTTAACGCACGATATTTGTATTCTGTGTGCACTGACACGTAATTATGTTTCAAATGAAATGTTATGTAAGGCTATTCGATATAGCATACTCGGTAGAAGGATGCAGAACATTGATAGGTAAGGAAACGCATGTTTAACGCACGATATTTGTATTCTGTGTGCACTGACACGTAATTATGTTTCAAATGAAATGTTATGTAAGGATATTCGATATAGCATACTCGGTAGAAGGATGCAGAACATTGATAGGTAAGGAAACGCATGTTTAACGCACGATATTTGTATTCTGTGTGCACTGACACGTAATTATGTTTCAAATGAAATGTTATGTAAGGATATTCGATATATCAGTATGGCTACTCAAACGATGCTTCAAGCATATTTTGAGTCCTCTAACAAAATTGA